>NW_007578741.1:0-15401 GCF_000690725.1 Stegastes partitus
AATTTTTGTTAAATGCTTTATGTACTGCACTCTGCAGGTAGAGTGCACTGTGGCCCAGTCACTTCATCTACAGATGTTTTCTTCTCTCCCTGCAATCAATTGATTTGTTGGAAGAGTAGATTTCAGCTGACTAAGACTTTTTGTTGCTTGACCACAGCTCTAGTATTCAGATATTTTCCACTGCTGTTGTTTTCATTAACACCAAGACTGCTGCAGCTCAGAACAAATAAAAAAGACAAAGTGTTTACAGTAAAATTATGCAAAAACGATGGTTTGGGATGCAGTTTCATCTCTCTATCTGTGCCCAACTCTCGACAGGAACCCTATGGAAAGGTCCAAAGTCCCAGTAACAGGATCTGGAGAGGTAGGGTCTGGACCCCAGGCAGCAAAAACAATCATCTGGCTTCTACTGGGAGTTAGGAGCAGGCCCTCTGCCAATGATAACAACTCTCTCATCAACTAAGGGAGAAAGAGAGAGAGAGAGAGAGAGAGGGAGAGAGCAGCGAGGGGAGTAAAAGTGTTTATCTCTTTGCGTGTTGTGTAGGTGGCTATCAGCATTTTCCGCGATGCCTCACTTGTGGGACCAAAAAACGTTGCAGGGACTCATGTGCAACCACACAGTCAGCCTCATGACCTTTTGTTCTGTCGCACACAGAAACACACACACACACACACACACACAGAAACTGTCAAACAATAAAATCAGCAACAGGAGGTATCTTTCACTGCCGTTGCCACCATCCTGCACCACACACACACACACACACAGAGGCAGAAAAAAAACAAACACAACTTATCAAGGACGCGGCTTCTTCTCGGAACGGCCAGCATTCGTTATGCATCCTCACACACCATCACACGGCTCACACCAGACAGCCATTATCTGTCTGTTAATATCATAAAAAAAAAAGGGCTGATAAGGCCAACGCGTCACGCAGGCTGTAAAAAAAGCCATAAATGCACATCCAGGCTTGACAAATGGCCGCAGTGACTGTGCATGTTTCAGGGACCGAAACCTGCTCCCACTTTGTCCGGCGTAAAAACTGTTTTGGAAATTCTGAAGTGGAAATATGAAGCAAGGATAACAATGCACACACAGAAAAACAAACACAGATGCACGCAAGCAAACAAATTTTAGTGATATCCTGTTTTCTTTTGATTCTCTTTCCCCAAATATAGTTCGTGTGTGTGTGTGTGTGTGTGTGTAGGTATGTGTGTGTGTGATCTCAGTCTAACTAAAGGGATTAGAAAGGCCTGTCTTAAATATTCTGTCTGGTTTCCCCTGAGGCCTTCTGGTGAGGACAGATCCCTGCTGGAGACTGACTCTGTTTGCATGAATCACAGCGTGGGTGTGTGTATGTGTGTGTGTGTGTGATCTTGTGTGTTTACATGTATCGGACTTTGTTTGTGCCTGCTCATTTGCCTTGCTGTCCATCTTATCCCTATTCTGCAGATTTCCTCCCCTCCACCCTCTTTTTTTTCCCCTTATCTTTGTGTTCTGCCTGACAACCACCCGAAACCTCACCCACGACTGATGATTTACATTTATTATAAAAACGGCTAATTCTCATCCTCTCTTCTGATTGGCTGAGTCACATCGAAAGTAAAACATCCCACTACTGCACACCTGTGACCACATAGCAGTCATTCACACCAGCACTTATGCGTCATTTAGCGACTGGTGTGAGCTACTGTTCAGGAAGAATTACATTCAAAGCACTTAAGAGCAACGAATATCTACAGTGGCACTAATTTTGTCCAAGTAGTTGCAGAAAAGGCTGCTGTTTGGGTTTTTAAAAGCACTTGATTACCCAGAAATCAGCAAAGTCAACACGGCATGTTATTAAATGTTAGCAGCCGATGGGGGTGGAAGCGGGGAACAGCAGTCTTTCAGCAGTATGTTCACATGTTGTTAAATCCAGGGTTCTCTGGATGGGGTCCAGTTTTTGGTCCTGACATTATGAACTAAAGACATGATGGATTGTTGTAAACTCACCACCACAGCCGGCATTGTGAGTGCAATTAAGTCAAACTTCTCCCTGCTGAAGTCCCACTTGGAGATTTACAGTAGACCAAAAAGAGGGGTGAATCTTTAAATAAACACGTAGCGAACATTTAGTCTGAGGGCTGCCTTTCTTAAAACCATAAGGCCCGTCTCTCTCGTGAGTTACAGTGACACAGTGAATTTCACCCCTCTTTGTGTCACTTAATGGCTCTTCTCGGTGCTCACATCGCTGTAAAATACAACCTCTAATAGCTTAGCTGAGTCAAGAAATTGTGAAACTTCTCATGCTGAGAAAAGAAAGGTTGTTGGAAGTTCAGCAGTCGGACAGATAGAGGTCGAACAGGGTGGTGCTGCGAGAAAAGCTTCTGTGGCCAAGAAAGCTCACCAGAGTTCCTGAGTGTGTGTACGTGCCAGCGTGTGCATGTTCTCTGCAGAGGTGAGCGCGACCCGGTTAACGTGCATCCTGCAAGCAGCAGACACACAGAAAGACTCTAATCTCTCCTGTGGATCTGCAGGGCTTCTGATGAAGGGTTAAAGTCTGCGGTTATTCCAGCTTTTCATCGCGTCTCAGCCCTGTAAACTGCTGATCCGCTGACCTGAAGTTGACTTACAAGCCACAGTCTCGATGGTGGAGATCACTCGTTTGTCGTGACACTGTGCTCTGTAGATCTCAGAGGGGGGAACGAGGCTGGTTTCTAATCAGAGCAATTCATCATGATTCAGACTGAGTCACAGTGTGTTTTACTTGTCGCAACGCTAAGTGCAAGACAAGACAGGGACAATTATTTTATTTAGAAGTACAATAAACCCTGTTGCAGAAAAACACAACATAATTTGGAATTATCTGCAGAGGAACAGTGAGTGCATTCAGCAGCACTGTGAAATGACTCACAGTCAGAGCAGCCCTGTTGCACAGCTAAAAAAAAAAACGGATGTTATAAAGACAGTCGTGGATGAAATTTGCAACGATACAGAGCTTTCCTGAGCAACACCTGCAGTCTGTTTCTGGTTATTTCAGAGTGTCAGGTCACAGTGTTCCAGTTAGGGCCATGACTGCTGAAAGGATTTGTCACCACAGCAGGGACACATCCTGCTGACGGAGTCAGGACTCAGGAGGAAAGTGTAGTAGTTTGAATTTACTGTCAATGACATTCAGTCTGTCGTAGAGTTTTTATATAAAGTAGATGAGAATGTAATAAGGCAGAAAACAGCATTAGTAGGAAAAATGATTCAGTTAACTTCAATAGTACAAAAACATTTCAGTCAGTCAGAGCTAATAGCTTTAAGCTCTGGTTCAATCATCGGATGAGGTAAGAAGTTCATGTAACAAAAAGAATAAAAAAAAGAATAAATCAGATATTGTTTAACCTGAATGTGATCATTTTCCCTTATGTTTCTTTCTTTTTCTTGGCGGAAAAAGCACGTCTGTGTAAACTCTGTAAACCGAGCAAAGCAAAGTGTGCATCTGTTACAGGCAAAACAGGTTGTTTTTTTCTCTCTTTCCCTCCTTCCCTTCTCGCTCTGTCTTCTTCCTCCTGCAGAGTCTGCCCAGGCTGTTTTGATTTCGCGGCGGGTGAGTGGCAGCCTCGACCCCACCTGACCCCCAGCCCAGCTTCTGCTGATGTCAGCATCTTGCCGCAGATTGGAGCGTGCAGTTTTTAAACAAAGCCCCAGCCTCGGCCCCCGAGGGGGGCTCATCCACTTCGCTTCTTAAAGGGTCCGCGCACGAGTTCAACCAGGATTTCTCTCTCATTTTCTCACCGCTGATGACTCGGTTTTTCCCCTTCTACGTTCTGAACCTCTGCACGTAACAGCTTCAACTTTGCTCAGTTGCGTGAGCAGTCGCTGCTTGTTGCATAAGCAAGAATAATCTTGAGGCAAAACACGACAAGTGAAGCTAATGACAGCGAACGGCTGGATGCAGTGCCTGGTCAGGATATCCTGCCATGCCCTCCTCTTGTCTCAATGAGCTCTCTGTGGAGGAGGAACAGACAGCGTTATGAAACCTTCTCATAACTTGCCCTCTCATCACCACTATTTTTCTGCACTTCCATCGTAGACACACTTACCCAGACTCATGACAATAATCAGATTTATTCGCCGTTTTATGCTTTAAGTTAGTACACACATTCATGTTTTTTATTTTTATTTTTTTGGATTCTCACTGCCTCACTCAAGAAATGTTTCATGTCAGTGCAGTTAAAAGTGCAGTAATGCCCTCTTTGAATTTAAATTCACTGCACAACACAACCAGCAGCTGGAACTGGTGGGTGCTCGTGTTGTGACTGCAACCTTTTCACAAAGTTTTCAAATGTGAGACTATTTTCACGTTCCTTGCGGTTTCTTCGCATGCTGTGTGCTTTGTGTCTGTGGTCAGCCGACAGTTGGAAAAAAATACAACAGACTCACACGCTGTCATGGTGATTCATAACAGATATGAGTGCATCAGATTTTGCAATAAGAGGTACGAGAGACGATCTGCACGGGAACAGAACAGCAGGAGTGGCTGCACAAAGAGGGCGTCAGCTTGGTCTGGTCAATGTAAACATCCCATACAAAGCGCCCTATACACTCATGCACACACACATGCACACACACACACACACACACACAATCGGACTGAAGTCATAGTGCTGGCATGTCGCCTGCACCTGACCCAACTTTATTGCCCCTGTGTGCCCTCCCTGGCTGAATGTGCTGTGTGTGGAGGTTTTGTGTGAACAGCTGGGTTGAAGACTTGAGGCTCCAGACCCAGATCATCTAATATCTCCTGGCTGGCCCCGAGGTCTCAAGTCCTGGGGAAACGCCATCCATAAAGAGCCTCTTATCTGGACTGGGCCCCCTTTACATTGTGCTGCTAATAAAACACCACAGAGACTCTTTGACTGTATTCTAAATCCCGGCCATATTTTAGATAACAGCTCCAGATCAAAAGAGTGAATCATCGAGAGTTTTGCCAACTTAATCTTACTGTTATTTGTTTGGTTCGGGCCGACGCTCATTCAAACAAATCAGTTTGTTCACAGACTACGGTCCTCCTCGATCACTCTGGCAGCGAAACAGGCTCTCAATTCTAGCCAGACAGCTCTGATAGTGTCAGTGATTTCAAGCCTTCAAATCCAGAATGAAGCTCATCAGTCAAATTAACCTCCACTTACTTTGTGCCCTTTTGAATTCAGCCGGTCACAAAGGATGATTTACGCTGCTTTAGCGTAATGGTACTATTACACACATCTCAGTGAATCACATAAGAGGTCGTTTTCCAACACTGGCGCCACTGTCTGTGAAACCACACAACACTGCTGACCGGCCCGTCATGAGATTCACATTAGTTTTTGATTAGAACACTGTGGATTAGTGCACGTGTGTGATAAATGGGGAGAAAAGTACAGCAGCAGCAGCAGCAGCAACTGGTAGCGACTGGAAGGGAAAATGTTTGAGATTTTCATGATATTAAACCCCGCTTTTACACCAATTACATCTGTTAAATGTACTTACAATCTGTAATTTTATCAACTTATCAGTGTTGCTGGCAATTCATGGTCACATGTGCTGAAAAATGTGCATGCATGATGTGTATGAAGGGCTCTGAATCATAATGCGATATGACTGTTGACTACCGATTTCAGTCATCGTTACTACCGTGATCAGCACTCTGGTTTTTTTTTTTCTTTTGCAGGTGCTGTGAACAAATAGTTTCATCCGTCATGTCGATTCCCCCCCGAACACATTTTGAAACAAGCTCTACGCACGATATTTGTCAAACAAACATGTGGCACGTGAACACTTATAATGGTAAAGGGGGCTTTCATAGTGACAAACTTGCTGAGAATTACTACCTAACTCTGCAGTTTCGCTCAGCTTTACACTTGTTTCCACACATTGTTTTGGTTTTCCGGCCTGCAAATTCAGTTTTGAGTCATTCTCGTTACTTTCATAATGACAATAATGACGATAACATCTTTGCTGCTTTCAGAAGAAGAATTAACTGATGGTTGCATGGCCAGTGCCAAACAACAAGATAGTCAGAGAATTCACTCCTTTCCATTAATCTGACAGCATCTGAACATGTCAGGCTGAATGAGAACACTGGTCACCCTGCACCTAGTGTTATTTCCTTGCATGTTGTCACATTAAAGTTTTTTGTTTGTTAGTTGCTTCATGAGCCTTGAGGTAAAGCCCAATCTTGCTCATATGTCAGATATCGCACACACAACATGGCTCTCTCCGTTACTATCGAAGAGCATTAACATCACGCTGACCTTTGTCTGAATGACAGAATGCTGCCATGTAGCATATCCCACATCTGAAAAGAGGCCTTTATTGCATTTTCCACAGGAGTTGGTGAAAACAAAAGAGTTACAAGCAGAGTAAATATTGGGCTTACAGAACCAGGTTTCCAGAAAAAAGGATGCTGAAGTTGTTCCATGTCTGACTAACTTTTTGCTTGGAAAAAAGACAAGTCAGTTTTGTGCTCATGGCCTGTTTCTGCTGCCACCAAGCGCCAACAAAAAAAATCAGTTATTGCAGGTTTAAAGCGATTCATACCCAGATGTAAACTTAGATTTGTTAGCTGTTCAATGCAGCCTCTGTTGTCTTGACCACGGATGTCCTGCACTGGAGGCTTTGGGCCTGATGTTGCTTCCATGGCTGTAGTTATGAAGTGAGGGAGTGACACTTGACCTTGTGGTCCCAGACTTGTTTTTCTAGCCTTCAGGCCACTGCTGCCTCATATACAATACATAACTCTTCTCTGTCTAGTCTGCCTTTCTTCCTCCTGGCATCTCTCCAGGACCTAAGGCCATCTGAACAGTCACAGGAGATGACTCTGTCATCCAGACAAATCTCAGAGGAGGGAGGCTGATTGCTTAAAATCCTAATGAGCTGCTTGTAAAAGCTATGCTTCCTGTCTTTCCTTCCTACATTTTAATAACCACGCAGAGTCAAAAACATATTCCACCAGATGATATTGAGGGGATATTTACAGATTTGTATAAAGCTAATACTCTTTCCCTCTGACAACATCTTGCTTAAACTTCAGTAATGTTTTTTCCTTTAATATCTGCTATGCTGTGCCCTCTGCTGCACCAGCAAAGAGCTTCAGGGGAAGAGAGGGGTGAAGGTTGAAGCAGTGAACTGAGATGAGGGCAGGTTGGTGGGGAAGGATTGCTGCTCTTGGCAAAAACCAGGGAAATTGGATCCAGAATTAATAACATGCCCATAGCAATAACACACATCCATTGTGCCATTTCAGAACAAAGAGACATTTTCTTTGCGCGCTGAAAATGCAAACATTGGACTGAGACACCATTTAGCCTAAGCATCATGAGCACAGACATTTACTGTTCTGATGAACAGTTGCACAGTCTTTGCACTGGGAATGATTTTCAAGCATGACTTTACAGTTCTATATGATTTTATGCATGACATTACTGCTGTATTTAAGCACCGTGGGATCAGAACCACTTTCACACATTTTTTTTTTTCTCCTACTTCTCCTTCTGCTTCAGCGGTGTTTTATCGTCCCAACAAGCTGAGCTTAAAACAGCCTGTCGCCATTTGAGCACAATTAACATAATAAGCATCTAATATTGAGAGTCATTACAAGGGGGCTATTAAATGGCAGAGGTGGTAACCGCAATGTGACTCAGCAGACACAGATTGGGTACACACACACACACACACACACACACACACACACACACACACACACGGGAGTAATTAAATCTTGCAGTACAGTGTGCAGGCCTATAGCTAGACTCATGTCCTGACATGTACTCTGACCTCAGCACAGAGAGTGAAGCATCCTCAGGCATAGATCCACACTTTATTAAGCTCTAACTCTGACATGCTGCATCGGCTACAACCTGCTCCTGCCAGCAATCATTTAAATGTGAATTTAGGAAGGAAAAAAAAAAAAAAAACCCACAGTGAAAGCCGTGGGTTTTCAAAGGTAATGAAGTTACACAGAGACGCAGCTCTTGCAGAGGCCTGTGTGACTGACATACGCTGCTTTTGAAATAAGTTTGTCTTTTGGACTTTGGCGCTGCCCTCTCCTCCAGCTCCAGCACAATGTGCAACATGAAAGCCAGCCACTTCAGAGAGCTTGTTGAGCTTTCAACTTCACCATGAGCCTTCTGAGACCTCCACTCACTGTCAGAGTGCGCAGAACAAAGAACACCATCCACAAGGCAGACGCTGGAAACATTAGGCTGCAATGTGTGTGTGTGTGTGTGTGTGTGTGTGTGAAAGATAGTGGGGAGGGCATACTGCATTAATGCATGGAGATTTTGTTTCATAAGGCTGCTGTTTACTCTTGTTTGGATTTCGACTTGACTGGCATTGATTTGGCTCGCTGTTTTAGTGTCCCAACGCCATGACTCACAGCCTGTTAGCAACTGCACTAAACACGAGGCTTATCGATTTGACACGGGCTACACGCCGCTGGAATTTTTGGTGATGCATTATTTTAAAACTTCTCCATCATATGCTGCATCCATTATTGGACCGTACGCACCAGGCCGCGGTTTAAAATCTTAATGATCGAATGGAAACAATCATAAAAAACAGTTGCCAGCGATGAAAACAAATGTCTTGCGTCTGTGAGAATAATAGAAGTAACCAGTGTTTTTACAGTCGACATAAGGAAATGCCCCCTTTGTTTCCCTTGTGGACAGTTGACGAGGCAAAAAAAATCACAATGGCAACGCTTGAAAGCAGAAGTGACTAAGATGACTACAAACACACCTATCTAAACTGCAGCTCGTGCTCTTTCAATCTAATTTGTCTCTTTTGCTTTTATGTTGTCCTTGGCCTGAATGCAAACACGTCTTCAAAGGGAGGATTTGACCCACGTTCTGCCTCCCTCCAAACACCCACCCACCCACATACACTCACACACACACACACACTCTGTACCCCTAGCCAACACACTTTGGTTTTCCAATCTCCTTGAAGATGGACACATCAAAGACATCCGTTGGCAAGAGTGACCTGGTCTGACCACTATGACTGGAACCTGGTTTCTTTAAACAAGCACCACTCCGAGGCTATGATTCTGCAGGTCACCTGCCTCACCACAGCCTGGGGGAAGAAGGGGTGAGGAGAAGGAGGAGCTGGGGGGAGGGTTGGGAGACTATTTTTTTTCCTCTCTTCTCACACCTGCAGTGGCGCAATTTCCCCTCGCACTGCTCATGTTCCTGTACTCCTGTCTCTTTTAGACATGTAGCCCTCTTCTCACCTCTCCCCTCCTTCCTCCGCTCTTCATCCTTCTCTCTTCGCCTCATCTGGGCAGCATTAGCAGGGCAGCTGACACGCATGACTCTGATAGGCGATCAGCAGCGTGGAGACGTGCTAAGTGTGCCAATGGAAAATTCTGCTCTCAATCCAACTTCTCGGCCACAGCAATGCTGCCACCTGGCTCAGCTTGGTGTCTGGACCGGGGGGCGGTAGAGGAGATGTCCCGGGGGAATGATAAGGAAAGTTAAAGAAGAAAAGAGAAAGACTTTCCCCAAACACAGAGTGCAGTGAGCGGCGGAGCGAGCTGACAAGAGGTGGGTCCTGACCTGTCACTCAGGTTGATGCATTAATCTGTCGACAAGCCCAGCTGCTCCCACAGCTCAAGTCTTCCCAGAGAGCCCCCGTTCAGAGCAAATTGGCCGTCCTCTCCAGTCAGAGCTGCTTGACTCAGATCTATGGGCTTAGCTGTTACCTGAGGCAAGTCAGGCCAAGAGGCCGCCTCCCTCCCAGCCCGCTCTCCTAAATTATAGCCTTGCTCGGTTCATAGTGCCTGAGGCCATGTGTGTGTGTGCAAATGCAGTGGCTAACTTGTTGCTTTACACATAAACACAAGTACAGGCAGCAACACACACAGAAAAGCACAGAAAGATTTTTGTCCACTTATCTTTGAACAGACTGTTCCAGATTAGCAGTTTCAGCGGCCTTGGACGTCCTCGCCTCCAGACAAAACTGAATGCTGTAATTATGCTGTAATATGGCTGCAAGCAGTAAATGCTCTGTGCTGCACAGTTGTATATTCCTTGAGGAAGGAGAAGAAGAAGAAGCCTTGAGCCTTCCCACGACCTGCACACCAACACTGCTATTCACAGAACAACAAAGGGCATAAAAAGTAGAAGCCCGATGAAGGACAGCGTCAGTTCTGTTCGTACTACCTGTCTCACCTTTGAAACTGCTTTTAACATCCCAAGTCAAGCAGTATTTATGTTGGAGTGTGCAGTTTCAAGGAATGAATAATGGTGTTTTATTAATAATATAGTTATAAAGAACATGGCATGCAGCAAATACACATTTTTCCCTAAATGTCCTGTTGTTCAGAAATGTTCAGTTCAGTTCTGGGGTAACATTTACTGTGACAGTTGAACTTTTGACGTGTTTATTTGCTGGCAAAATCATCAGTCATTAAGCTGTCCCACTTAATCTATCATAGCATCAGGTCTGTTGAGACCATCAATAAGCTACATTTTCTGGGTTTCAGTTCAGATAATGTTCACATGGCAGCAGCAGCAACAAGAAAGTCAGTGAATATTATGTGAATTATGGAGCTTGTAGATCACAACACCTCGGCACATATATATATATATATATCACCTCCATCTGTTACATGAGCAATGTTCTGCAGCACGATGACTCCGGAAAGCTGTTCGGTCCACAGTTTCTCACTGATGAGTGGCATGTGATAGAAATGCTGTTTTAGAAGAGAATATCCCAACATAAAAAAATGTACTGCATGTGTTTTGTTTATGTACGTCTCCCCTCTGCTTCTTCCTTGCTAATGTCACTAAAGGCGTGATGTTCAGTTGTCTAAAAGTAAGTTTAGTGTATTTAACTAAACTGCATTTAGAGAAAAACACACTCTGTCCAGGATCACATTTGATAGTGTCGAATCCCAAATACACTGCTCATCAACATATCTGTCATTTTTTTATTGTTATCCTATTAGTCAACCAATCATATACTAGGCAGGGCAAGACTCATCAGCCTGGTGACCCAGAACAAAAGGAGAAAAAGCTTAAANGACAATTTAGAATCACCAATTAACCTCAACATGTTTTTGGACTGTGTGGGAGGAAGCTGGAGAACCCGGAGAGAACCCACACTGCACGGGGAGAACGTGCAAACTCCACGCAGAAAGATTCCGGTGCCCCCACCGGGACGCGAACCGAACTGTTGCTGCGGGGCAACAGTGCTACCAACTGCGCCACCCTGCAGCCCGCATGCTCAATTCATTTTGAGAAAAACATACTTTGTCCAAGATCACATTTGATAGTGTCGAATCCCAAATACATTGCTCATCAACATATCTGTCATTTATTTATTGTTATCCTATTAGTCAACCAATTACATACTAGGCAGGGCAAGACTCATCAGCCTGGTGACCCAGAACAAAAGGAGAAAAAGCTTAAAGCATGTTGTGAAAGGGTGTGCCAGCAAATTATTCAATAATACTTTTCTAAGCCTAACTACGCAGGTTTGGTGCCTAAATCTAACGTCTCATTGCACCATTTGTGCGTTTGTTACTTTCTCTCTTTTGTTTCTTGTTCATGCCCGTTCGTCCTCTCTGTGTTTGTGTGTCTGAGCCCGGGCATGGCCACCTGCTTCCCCTTCACCTGAGTCATGCACTTGCTGCAGGACTTCAACCTCAGCTCGTCACTCCGCACTTTGTCAGATTGCTCTGCCGGCTCCCAAGGTTGCCACTCCTCTCCGGTTGTCTCCTCGCCCACTCAAGCTCCGGCCTGCTAGTCACGGTGCCCGAGGCCACGCTCACCTCCTCCTTCTCCAAAACGGTCAGTCAACCACCCACCAAGGAACACGCCACACACAGAGTCACCAGTCTTCAGGCGCCACGCACTTCGAGATTCAATCATTCACCTGCAGGAGCAGCGTCATCTCTGACCTCCTTTCCCTGGTTTTCCTGTAATCAGCAGCTGACACTTGGTTATCCATTTGGGTCAAGAAAAGCTGTTAGTCATTACAAGCTAAGTAGTTTTGGTACATAGAGATTGAAAGCTAACAAGTCAGGACATACAGTCGAATGGGTGAAAGTCGTGTGTTGGAGGTCGGAGGTCATGCAGAGTAAACCAGTCTGTTTCTGCTCTGTATGACTTAACCTTTATACAACATCTCATATTGTTCGTACACATTCTACATTTTGTCAACATGGAAAATCTGTGCAGTAAACTTTGGCAACTGATTGAAGATGCTTCCTAAAGTTACATACAAGGTGTGTCAGAAAAGTTCCAGGACTGGTGCCACAAAAGCTATAGTTCAAACCCAAACTACAAACTACTAAACTTTCCCCTTCAGACGATCAACCAGCACGTCTACAAAGAGATCCTGCGGCATTTGCTTCAATCAGTGAAGAGGCGAGAGTTGTAGCAGGACAAATAGTGGTTGCTTCACCATGACAACCTGCTCACAACGCCCTGAGCATCCAACAGTTCCTGGCTGAGAAGAACATCTCAGTGCTGGAGCAACCTCCCTACTCACCCCACCTGGCTCCGTGGGATTGTTTCCTCTTCCCTCAAGGGGATCATCAAGGGGACCCGTTTAGAAGACGTGGACAACATCAAGATGGTGGCGTGGCAGAGAAGGCTGGGGAAGTGTGTTAGACTCCAGGGGGATTACTTGTAGTTTGTAGTCTGGATATGAAGTATATCTTTTGTGGCACCAGTCCTGAAACTTTTCTGACACACCTCATATACAGCATCATCATAATAAACTTCTACTAAAGCCACAGTTACACACTTGGACTTTAGAGCATAAGGTTTAAGTCATTCGATGTACAGTCAGTTTAAAGGAGGAGCTCTTTGCTACAGGCTGGATGATGGTACTCGTAGCTTTAAAACAGCATCTGCTACATATAAAACAAGCTGCTAAACAGGCTTCCTTTATAAAGCCACATATCATCATATAAACCTTTCAAGTTCTTCTGATATGTGCAGCTTTACACTTGCAGTAGCTAATGTAATGTTAGATAACTGTCACTGAGACGATAACAGGCTCGCACACTGAAAACCCCATCCGTCAATATAGGTCACATGACATCACTGCAACGAGCAATAAACAAAGGCATTAGTCAATAAAACACAGTCAGAGCTAATTTATTTAATGATAAAAGTCATTAGCCATCCATTTAAGAGTCGTAATCCATGACAGCTAACCAAATACTGTATATGTTGACACGTCCCGTACAGACGGTATTTACTGCTTGTTGTTATAGCAACACATTTAGCTATCTTGATTGATGGAGTGACTGACTCTGAGGTCAACGCTGTCTTAAACCCTTCACTCAAAGCAAGAAGATATCAGTTAAATGGCTGAAAAAGGCTCCACGTGAACTGCGGCGAAAAGAAAAAAAATAAGCAAAAGACGCGACATGAAAGAAGAGAAAGTGCAGAAGAAAGAAATAAAAGCGGCTTTGACCGAGTAAAGAAACCAAAACCAACACCTCCAATACTTTGAAACTCTTTCCAGTTTATCTCGCTTTCAGGGTTTTTCACTTTCGCGACTTTTCTTTGCTTTGTTACTGTAGGTGCCTTCAATTATGAGCCGGATCCTGTAATTCGACTGCATATGTCAGCAGGAGAAAAGAAGGAGGACGACGCGAGAATGCGGACAAAAAAAAAGAGTCAGATAAGTGGAGAGAGATGTCACAGACGGAGACAGAAAGAGTGTGTGTGTACAGCCAGTGTTGTCGAGGTTTGGCGTCTTTGATGTCGGCCGAGTAGTGCCCACATGTCCAGCCCCTTCTCTGCCAGGAAATTACAACTCCGTCCCCCTGGAGCCCTGCTGACTGCTGTGAGAAACACTCTGTTTGATGTTCTAAAGAGGGATCTCCAATGCAATTTAGCCTTTCATCTCTTCCCTTCTCTTCTGTCTGTGATTCATCCAGACTCCAGCAAAGTCACCGACGTTTTCACAAGTCAGATGTAATATTATATTGCTTCGTAAAATAAACAGCTTGTGATACGCGGAGAGATACGTGACAGTAAACAGAAAGGATGGAGAACATTTGTCCCTGTAATCATCAGAGTCTCAAAGATGGTTACATGTGTAATTATTTGATCTATGATAAATGTTCTATTGCTGATTAAAATAATAATAACAATTCACTTCAGTTCCATTTAGCAGCTTTCAATCACATTCTGATTTCTGAGCATTTCAAAGCTGTTAAATCAATATTTGAACAGCGGGTGATAAGAGTGAGGGAAAAGGATTGTTTGGCTCTTCAGATTGTTTTAGGATATTTCAGCTTGTAGTTCTGTTTTTACGACCCTCAACTGTTTTGGTTCAGTCTGTCTGCTCTCGTTAGCATCGTTTCTACTGAAGCCCGACGATCAGTGTGCAAACTACACTGTGGCTTTTAGAGGAGCTCAGTTATTTTTTCGTGGTCGTGGTGAGAACAACGCTGACAACAAAGTAATTGATTTGACAAAAAATGACAAAAAAAACATAAGAAGAAAACACATTAAAAGAATGTGCAGCTGTTTCTTCTTTCAGACGTGAGTGAGGTTTATATTACTGCACCACCGCGCCTCGATGGTGACGGCATACATAACGAGCATGTCAATGTTTTTATTAACGTGAATTAATAATGAATTGTCCTCATGCATGAATCATGCATCAGTAATAGCCGAATCATTATGCATCATGCATAAACCATGACAAGTGATGATGCAGAAACAGAAAAGCAGAATACATGATCGCTACCTGCCCAGAACCAATCAGTTAATTAACATAGCGAAACATTTAGTCAGCACAGGTTCTGCTACTGTTACCCCCTTTTTTCAACATGGTGAGTTGGTGGAGAACAAAACAGAGCTTAAAGAAAGGTCACCATTGGACCCAAAAAGTCTGAAACACAGATTCACTCAGTTATAATGTTGCTCCATACTTGCAAACTCTGTAAACAGGCACCTATGTAATAAGCATGTCATCTTTAAAGAGTTGTGAATTAATCAGAGCCACAAACCATGAAACCAGAGCGACTCACCAGATTTTTAGCTTCTTCATGGCCCTGATCTGTTACTTGTTGTTCCTTTGGAAAAAATCGTCCAAATTTAACACATTTTTTTTTTGTGATATTTTGTCAAAATCTCTTTATTCTCATTCTCAAGTCGCATTTAAAAAATTGCCAAAAATAAACCATTTGCACAAACCAGATTCTGTATAAATCCAAAAATTCTGTGTTCCCTGCCACAATCGTTAATCTATTACTGACTCACATGTGACAAATGACAATGTGACTAAAATTAGCCGACTTTTCAATTGAACTGGACTGATCTGCAGGCTGTGTTTACACAAAGACAAGTACAGAAACAAAATAGAAATGTAATTAATGTATATATCTACATTTGCACTGCCTATTATTATTATT
>NW_007578741.1:15874-168721 GCF_000690725.1 Stegastes partitus
AGTTTGAGTTCTCGCTGTGCTCTTTCTGTAGAAGTGCACAACTTCGCATTGCAGTGAAAACGAGCCCACAATAGGCAAAAATGTGACAGGAGTGGAAAAACGCCTAACTTCAGATTAGAAAGTTAAAGAAAAAAAAACACTGAATACTGAACGACTTCAACAACTGTTTCCAAGGTCAGGAGTGAACTTTGCACTATGGTACTAGTTTGTCTGAGAGAGTCAGCATCAGGAGTACCTCCGGTTTTTGGCTGAACCTAATATTTGGGACTGTGTCTTACGGCTCTCGCTGTTCTGCTTTCAATATTATTCACTGACCCTGGCGACCTTGAGGTAGCCAATATGTTAAAAATCCAGCACTCCTTTTAACAAGTGCAGTGCTTTATTCCTCAGGGCCCACGTTTGGACCATCACTCAGTAGATCTGACTCAATATCCAACATCTGTCTTATTTCTATTGGCACTGTTACACTTTGGAGGGGGCTTAATTTCAGATTTTAGACTGAAAAAAAGAAACTGGCTCTTCAGGATTCATAAGCCGTCGTTGATGGGTTCAGGCAGGCACAAACAGCTGTTTTGTGTTGCCCTCCATTTGCTCTGAGTTTTATTAATCAGCTCTGGGTTCACCCTGGTGATTTATGGTACAGTAACAATCTTGAATGGGGAGGGAACAGATACAGACTGCAGACCCAGCTGGGGGTGTTTGCCTTTGCACCGAGTTGGATTAATGTTCAACAGGCTGTTGTTTGGCTACAGGGAGAAGATTGCTTTTCAAATGCAGCACCACCCCAGTTCCACTTTGTATCACCACTACATCTTCCTGCCCACATCTCTGTAAGTAGTGTTCACTAGATTGCAGGGGAGGGCCAGGTGATAAAACCAACAATCACTGTTTAAACATTTTTGGTTTATTTCTTCTTGTGTGACTGGGTCAGAATAAATAAATGTGACTGAAGCAGATCATTGTTGTGAAGAAAAGGGAGACCTTTCATGACACGACCACAATGTCACTACCGCTGTTGACAATGTTTTATTCTGAGAGCCAGGTTTTTCTTTTACCGCTGGACCTCAGCCTGGCCTCATAAGAGTTAAGTGAATAACAGCCTGGCTCTGGTTGACCCTGGCAAGCATTAGACCCGTCCCCTCTGACTTTCCACAGAGGAGCCTAAATAGGCCCTTTGTAGCCCCACAAGCATAAAGCAGAATATATCAGACTAATAGCACTCATGCACAATTGCTTTCTCAGAGGTGAGACAGCTGCCTTTTGACTTCAAATGCACTCAGCATCGCAGAGCACCGGCATGCTGCTCGTGTGCACAGTCACAACAAACAACGTAATTAGCAGGTCAGAGAGAGTCCTCGTGAGTGATGATCAGACTGACAGTATTTGACAGTGTGCAGGTATATCATCATTACCTAAGCCAAATAACACCAGTCCATCCATAAGTGAGTTGTACTTCTTCTAATTGTGTACGATAGGACCGTGCAGTCAGGGGATTTGTTTTGAGTTAGCCTCAACCTGAAACATATGGAACGCTATAATTTCTTGGCAGGCTTATGGGGCAAGTGCCTGACCTCTTCCTGTGGTTCTTTTGTTCTGAGAGGGGCTGGGAGGTATCAGGGGATTGCTTATCACTCTGACACAGGATGCCAGCAGGGGTTCATGGTGCAAGAGGGGAAGTGACAGTGTGGCACTTGTTTGTTTTCATAGGGAATGAGGCGATATTGTGACACACGGCTGTGCACCTCAACGAAAACAGGAACAGCGCTGACGTCCCCGAAGATTTTCAGCTGTAATAGGTGGTATTATTGTCTACTGTATGTTGGTTAAAATAGGAGATTGCGTTAAGTTTAGCTGCTTTAATGCTGCGTCTGGCTTTGTCTTCACGTCGTGTTCTGTCTTCACTTCTGCGCTTAAGACACATGGCGGGTGGGGCGGGGTGGGGGGGGCAGACACAGCGTCATGCATTGGTTTTGGGTGTATGTGCCTGGTGAGGGGATGTGGTTCTCAGGTCAGGCTGAGACACTTAGACGAGGGGGGGTGATAATCTCACCCTGTCACAGGTGCATTTCCCTCGAGTATCTGTGGTTTTACACACGAGTTACACAGCTGTGTGTGTTTGCGATCACTCTGTAACAAAAAGACGACAGCTGCCGGAGTTTCACTAAGAAGCAGTGGTGCACTCGTAATGACCAACTGATTTCTAGAGCACGATATGAATTCTGCAAAGAGGTGTTGCTATGCATTGATACGTGGCCTCGATTCTCTAGAGTGTTTTCCAGTTAATGCATATTCACTGTAACTTGTCTTTACGCTGGAATGCGGTGCAACACTGAGAACTGCTGATTTACAATGCATGGAAATCTCACTCTGTGTACTCACGAGAGCAATGACAGAAGTTTTTTGATTATTTACTTAAACTGATGCAATAATGTGAAAGCTCTCAATTGCAAGTTAAAGTCCTGCAACCAAAATGCACAAAAAAATACTGCTTCCTTATCCAGTCATTTGATTTTTATTATGGGTTGTTAAACTTTTCCTATTCTGCACATCAGCCTTAACTACTTCATATACAAATCAGTCATTTAGCTTAGTGGTATCAAACCTGGGGGGTGGGGAGGTGTACTCATATACATACTAGCAGCAACGGTTGGCAACAGGCAAATCAGCCTCATAAACTTACTAAACACTAAAAGCTTTGTCATCCTGAAGGTAGTGTGCAGTTTACATGCAGAAAGTGAAAAAGGTTGAAACCATAAATGTCCAACCGGATAAAAAAAAAAAGCTGCCCAACAACAAAAGTGTCACATTATGTGCAAAAAAAAAAAAAAAGTCCATTAGCTCATAAATCATCGTTGAACATGTTTGTCTTGTGACTGCTCGGCACAGAAAGGAGAAGAGAGTTTAAAAGCTGGTCAAATGTCTCCACCCCCCGTGACCTTTTGATCCCTGAAACCCAGGTCCCCTTTAGACCTCAGACTCCGGGGGTCAGCTGTTTGACCTCGCCGGCTTTAATGGCCTGCCACTGTCGCTGCCTGCCACAGACTGACAGCTCTATGGGGCCTTATCACGCCGACCAAACTGGAGCGTACGGGCCAAGGAGCAGGCAAAGGGGCTTCGTCTGTGAGCTTCAGATCTCTGTATGCATTTGTGTCGCACAACGCTGATTTCTGTTATGCTAGAAGCATACATGTACACAGAAGCCATAGTTGTAGACATGAACACAGAGGGGTTGTGTGTTTACAGTCAGTGGAAGCATGTGGAAGCATGTAAGCCACAGAATATTAAAACAAGGGCGACTCTGGTGGTTTCACGAATGGCAGTGCAGAAGGAGAATTGTGTGTGTCTGTGTTAAGAGGTCCTGTGATGCTGAACAATGGTTCCTCTTCATCTGGTCATGTGGTGTGTGTGTGTGCACGTGTGATTTTGTGTGCAACTGCTTGAAAGTGTGTGTATGTGTGTGTGTGTCCCTTGCGGTGCAGCTTGGTCACATGAAAATAGTGCTAATGAGGGACTACTGTTCACAGCTGGCACCAGTGGTCAAACCTCTGCTGCACACACACACAGACTCACTAACAGAGATTAGAAAGTATGGTAGTAAATAATGACAGTGGGCAAGATTTTTACCAGACTTCATGCAGAAGGTTCGTCCTGTCATCATATGACAGACGCCACACTTTTTGGTGGGTTTCGTGCTTTAACACGCAGCCCATGATGGACTAGTAAACACACTGATAATAACTGTAAACGCTGGACATCATTTAACATTGTAATTAGTTTTAATTATTTTTCTCTTGTAGAATTCTGCCAACATCACCTGTCCAGCATCAAATGATGAAGACAGTGACTGGCTCTAAGTCAAACTTCAAAAACATCTCTGAATATATTCTTAAAAGTTGGTGGGGACCAAAAAAAACACCCAAAAAGTTTTATACATATATGCATTTGAAACCAGAAGTTTAAATTGGGATAACATTTTTGGGCCTCCACGTGTACATGGGGGCTGCGAGGGTCTGAGTGATGTAAGTCTGGTCATTTGCCCAAGTCTGCAAGAGTCTGCACTGGAGTGGAGTCCATCAATTATTTCCATATCACCCCCATGCTACAAGGGCGTGAGTGTACAACTTGGCAGTAGGAGTGTGCATGAGTAGACATCCATCTACTGTGCATGCAAACTTATCCTTCTAATGAAATCCAAAGCTGACTAGAAAGAAGTGTCTTTAGAACAACTATTCATCCATAGTGTCTATATGCACGTCCAGAATGGAGCAGAAGCCCAGTTTAAATCAAAAAACAGTATAAAATGTACATCATGCCGCATCAAAGGAGACTTAAAACTAGAGATTGAGACCATAAATTCATGAGCAAAATGTTTATTTTGGCAGCAAATCAAGCAAGAAGTAGGATTGTTTTTTCATAGATTCCTATACAATCAGACTTCTTTTGTCAGCCAGGACTGTTGCCCCCTGCTGGCTGCTATAAATAATGCAGCTTGAAGATACTTCTGCTTCAGCTTTCCTTTTTAGACTCTGTGGCTTTTATATATAGTTTATGTTTGAGAGTTTGTTCTGAACTGATTTTGAGTTTAACAATGTTCGTTTGTGAGTTTTCATTTTAATGTTTAACGTTACAATTCATACATTTCTGTTGAAATTCATTATTGAGAGTAGTTTTTCCATCTAAATATAACCAGAGCAGCGCTGGTCTTTGCAGTTTCCCATTGGGATTAATAAAGTAGTGCAACTTTGCAGATTCATCTCCAAACTTCTCTCCACTCATTGTTTTGTAAATCATTTGATGTCTTTTCATTGCTGCTTCCTTCTTGCCTTTGTTCACACATTCTGAATTTTCTGAAGCTATTTTTATTGCTTGACCTTTTCGAGTGAAGCCTGCAGATGCCTGCATAAGGAAATACAGAAACAGTCAACAAAAGGAAATTAGTTCTGGTTTAGGTCACACTGATTGCACATACACACTGACATAAACACACACTTGCACGTATAGCTATTCATTCATATTCACATCTGCACACCAGCACATTCAGACGTACAGAGAGTCGAGGGCCTATTGTGTTGGCCAGTAATCACAGTCCCATTAGGAGACTTTAGGCCATAGGGGGTTGTTTTAAAAAACCTTAATCCTTTGTCCCGGCGGGGGTCTTTTGCTGGCCACTGCCAGCATCCAGGTGATATATTATAAGAGGGCAGTGGATCTATTTGCTGCGTATGTATGAGTGTATCTGGCTCGCAGAGTTGGAAAGTAGCCAGCTGACAGCATTTGGCAGCGCCTGCTGAGTCTTTGTGTGAAAACTTTCCTCAGCTAGAGAACCAAACATACTGTGTAATTATTGTTCATGTCAGACACAATCTACTACAATGTGCAGTTATTGCAGCCAGAAGAAGATGGATCTCCATGTTTGAGCCGTTTTGGAAAACAAAGCATTTTGTTATTTTTTTTCTACGTTTGCTCTTCTGGTACCTAATTAGAGAGCTAGATTAAAGCAGCCAGCATGACTCAAGAGCAGCCATCTCATCCCGGCTCCTTTTGATGGAGGAGATCTGCTGCTTTAATTACCGGTCTTCATCCATTCATGTTTCACTCAAATTGCTCCACGGTCACATGATGGGGATTAGCTGCTACTCGCGGTCATGGTTGGTTGTTTGAAGATCACACAGCCTCTGAAGCAGTGATCACACAAACACACCAACTAACAAAACACTTTCCCTCATCAGCTTCATCTCATCAACACATTATTCTGGCTGATGCAACACAAAATCTTTAAGAAATCAAGTTTATCAAAGATCTGTTTTGTTTTATCTTTGTTCCATTTATCAAAGTGCATATTTATGAATCCCAGGTTGGCGAATCTGTGCAGAGGGAATGAAAATAAATATTAACAAAATGGAAATTAATATGTTTATGGAATGATTCGGTTGCTGAATCCTCTGAACTTTGGATTGCTTCTCTACTGTAACTGTGCTGTTCTGTGTGCAACATCACATCCTGCAGGGAAACAGATGCAGTTCGTCCATACAGTGAGCTGGTCAACACTAAAGTAACCTAAGAGAGTGATTGCTCCTTGGTAGTATTTTTTTTTTGCTAATGAAAACCATACACAATTCCTATTGCCAGAGGGAAGATGTGCAGTGGAAACAGTGGAGGAGCCCGAGGCCGTGAGTGATACATTACCGCCTAACCTAAAGGGACTGCTTGGCTGATGGTGGGATCAGAATAGTGCAATCAATGCCACATGCCGCAAGGAGTGAAACGCATGCAGAGTGGGAATCCATCACACATCCGTGACAAGACGGTCTAAAAGTTATGTTTCTGTTAAGAAATGTCGTGATACGAGGTTACTCCGTGTGAATGTACACATGTGCGCCGAAACAGAAATACAAAACAAGTGAATCAAAAAAAACGAGCGAGCGAGCGAGGACGGGCTATTAAAACCATGTGTTTGGGGCAGTGCCATGCAGTCATTGGTGCCTGGAAGAGATGGCAGGGTGTTTTTGCAAGCCTGCACACTGGCTCAGGGTTTCAATCAGGGGGAGAAGTGACAAAGAATTAAAGCTAAAGGAGCAGAGATGCATGAGAGGAGGCGGGGGGAGGAGGACGTACTGGCAAGCTTTGGTCATGGGGATGTGGAAATAAAGTTTTACATCCACAGCTGTTTTATAGTGCCATTTACTAGAGAGCAGGTGCAAGGCTATTAAAATCTCCCTTTACCAGTAAAATGGCATCAAAATGAATTGCACAGCCGCTCCGTGTGACGACAAATGAGAAGTTGAAGCAAGGCAGTAGCAAGTGAAGATGAGAAGCAGGGAACGGCACAGAGGAGCGGGGGAGTCGTCGCCGAGAGCAGGAGGGTTAGCGCGAGTAGAGTTGAATCACCCCAAGTTCACAAACTTCTTGCTGTTATTCAGATACACAAATGCATATCCTCAGACACGAGTCAGTGAGGCGCGGAGAGAGAGAGGCACTCCCTCTCACGCAAAGAGCCGTGATTGTGTCAGAGCATCAGGCATCCTGCCAAACGGAGAGGGAGTGAAGAAGTGTAGGTGGGGGGAGGAGGGACCCACAGGTGCTGAGCCTTAAGCCTGGGGGGAGGAGTGGAGGGAGGAAAGAAAAATCAGGGTGAGGCAAGTGGATGTGTTAGGAAAGAAGAGAAGGGAAGGAACCTTTTTCTCTCTCCCCTCCTGGTTTGTTATTTTTCTGCAAAGATGGGTAAGTGAGGGCCAGCGCACATTTTTATGACTCCGTAGCAGCCAGTGGCCTCAAACGGCACGCCAAGGCCAGGGGCAGAAAAAAAAAAAAAAAGCTAAAAGGGAATAGCGTGACATCCAAATGTGTCAACAAAAGGAACTGAAGTGTTTTCTAAAGATATCCGAGCCGTGACATATGCTCGCCCGCTGCATGATAAACGCTTTCCGTGAGCTTTTCCAAAATGTGTGTGACGGAAGCAGGAATAACTCTCAGCATTAAACTGCTTTGAAATGAAGTGTGAAGATCCGTTTTATTTTTACTTTTCTGAGCTGGTTTTCTCCTACTTTTCTGTCTCCCACTCAAGTGCACGCACACATATGCACACACATTAAATTAGCTTCTTTCTAAAAAAGAAAAAAAAAAGACACCGAGTGTGTGTGTGTGTGTGTGGGGGGGGAGGCTAGAAACATGCTGGTAGATTGTATTTGCTCAGCAGAATTTAATATGAGCGAGCTGGAGGTGCTTTTCTTCTGGGGCCAATTCCCTGGAGACACATCCATCTCTGGGAGATGGTTGGGAGGACAAAGGAGGACTGCCCCCAAGGCTCAGCCCGGGCGTGCTTAAACACACACACTCACACACACACACACACACACACACACGGAGAGCATGATCGCGCACACAGATATCAACAGTTGCAAACACACACACACATAGACATGCACATATTCACACAAGTGCAGCGCTCAGACAGAGTCCGCCTTGTCTGACAACAACTACAGACTTAGAACAGAGGGAGGAGGAGGGAACCGGGCGGGATTGAAAGGGACACTGAGAGGTGTACTATAAAGTGAAGCAGAGGAGAAGGCATTTAATGGAAAGCGACGTGCTGGATGCCGGGACTTGAAAGCAAAAAAGGAGGTTGCTTTGGTGCTACTGAGTGGAAGAAACGGAGGAAAAAGAACAGCGAGGTTGCAGCAGGCAGTAATGCTCCGTGACAGCCCTGTCAGGTCGAGGAACAGGCATGAAGACAGAGTGTGCGGCCGGATTTCCAGACAGCGAGTGTCGAATCCTCACCTACTTGTGGTCCAGTAGCTGTCAGTCCTCTCTGCCATGTGTCTGACAACCCAGTTAGCAATGCTGCATCTTCTATTAAATATCAACGAAACTAGCATTTTTAAACCTATACACTAAAAAAAAAATTCTTCAAATGTACCCCACAAACCTACCTCAGCATATCAAAACCCAACTGCAACCTATTATATAAATGTAAGATGTAGTTTAGGGAATTGGGTAATTGTGTTTTGGTTAGTTGGTATAAAAAGTCGCGTAATCACTCTAGTGCGAACCCCTTGGAGGATTCATGCCCTGGAACAGCCCCTAGCCCTGCTTAGTTCATTTCCTGTTCCTGGCGGAGGCAATGAGGGATAATAAGCTCCACGCTACGCTCGCTGCTCTTGATGATGCGGTCACACGGCTCCGCTAATACGGCAATCAGAGGAGAGTTCTACAGAGAGAAAAGGCAAAGACAGAGAGCTGTCTCTCTAAATCCCCCCTCCTTGGATGATGGATGTGACAGATACAGAGAGCTCCTCCAGAGACAACCAGGAAGAAAACATGTCATCAAGACCACAAAATGTGATGCAACCAAAAGGAGATTGCTCATCTTCTTGTCTGAAGTGATGGCTAGAGTGAAACACTAATCTGGTGTGGTGTCGTGTGGTATAGACGGGGAGTTAGATATAAAAGCAGCAGTCCCCCGAGGAATACTGGCAAGACGGGCTGTTCTCGACGGAAACTTAAAAGGATCATATTCCGGCCCGGCGGGGGTTATATGCACAATGCTGTCAGACAATGCGATTGCCTACGAGGGGAGATGAGTTGTGTGCGCTCTCAGCCACCAAAACTTTGCGTCCCATAAAGTCGCATTCGCTCATTTTGAGTTTTTTCAAGCAACAATTACAACAAGCTGTAACACGTAAAATACCGCTGAGGCTATTAAATAAAAATATACTCCAACAAAGCGTGATTACACAGAAACCAATAAAAAGGGGGATGTGAGTGATTCATATTACAATCCTGCAGCTTGAACCAAACTTAAAATGCGATTGCTACCGCAGCTCCACTCGGCGTCCTCCCTCCCCCACAGCACTCCCAAAATCATAAACAGATCCTCAGTTATTTCACAAACCCGTGCGGCTGCCTGGGTCACATTTACTCCCAGCCTGCATGGTCGCAGATACCCATGACCAACATTATTACACACTTACCCAATTACCTAGTGAGACCGAGCAGGTGGGGAGGAAAGTGGCACACTCCACACACACACATATACTGTATATGTGCACACACACACACACGGGGTTAAAAGGAGGCCACGGGGGTCGTCAAGTGCACGGAGAGTGTGAATGGATATTGACAAAGTGCGCTGCTCCTGCGTACAGGCCTGGCCTCTTCCCAGCTGGCTCTGGGCCACGATACAGGTGCCGCACTAGATCACCACCCCAGACCTCTCCACCCTACACCCCCCATACGTATCGCTCTGCAGCCAGTGTGAGCCTCCACAACAGGTGCAGTAGGTTAGGCTGCAGGCCCCAACACGCGAGGAAACAGACTGTTATTGTGGGCCTTCCTTCCATCATCTCCTCTTTTTTTTTTCTTTCTTTCTTTCCACCTCTTCTCTTCCCAACTGCCCCGGGGAGCAATCGAGAGGTCCAACCTGAGTGTGTAACCTGAGTGCAACTCTTGTGCACCGTGCAAGGATGTTGAAAAGAGAGTTGGGGTGGGGGGAAGTGGAGGATATGTTGCACACGGCAGAGGATTGGACAGCTTGGCAGCGTGTTTGTGTGTACGTGTGTGTGTGTGTGTGTGGTGTATTTTGGAAGCAGTAAATACGCAATAAGACCGTGAAATGATAGATTCCTAACCTACGGCTGGCACCGGTGCAGCCGGTCGCAGCATTCGACACACTGCTTTCACTCGCTGACAGCTCGATGGTAATTCATCCATCTCGGTGTCTGCTAACAGTGACAATATAAAAATGCAAAAGTGTGAATAAGTGCTGCCTTTGTATACTGTTTGTATGCATACACACGTGCATGAAGTTGAAGCTCTGGTGCCAAATCTTTTTTTTTTCTTTTTTCTTTTTCTTTTTTTTTTTTTTTGGAAACACACTTAACAACTGACATTCAGAGACTGCTCTCTCTACTGTATTTTTGCACAGGAAAACTTTGCAGCCTACTGCATTTCATTATGAGAAATCCAGATGTGCTTTTTGGCTGCCAGTGAATGTCTTCAGCTGTGTATGACACTGTTGTTGGCCTCCCTGCTCTGAGTGCAGACAGAGAAACGACGCCTCGGGGCAAGACTTTCTGCTCCCTCTCTCTCTCTCTGCCATCTCTTCCTTTAGCTGATCTCTCTCTCCTTTGTCTCACTCTTACTCACACTCTCTTACCTGTCTCCCCCTCTTATCTTTTTTTTTTCCCCTCCTCACCCTTCATTCTCATCTCTCTGCCTCTCTTATCGTCTGCTCGGGGAGACGAGGTTGGTCTGTCCAGTGACAGGTAGTCAGAGGGCATGTGGGAGCCGGCTCCAGAAAGTCTGCCCCTATACCTACTTTGACACCGGCTCTCTCTCTCTTTTTGTCTCCCTCATTCACACATTCACACACAGGCAGCCCGCATGGTCGACCAGTCATGTCAAATGTCAGCTAACAAATTACTCAAAGGAGTCTTGAAGGTTCAAAGGGAGCAAAGTGATGCTAGTATCTGTCAAGCCAAACGCTGCATCAACTTAGTCGATGCTTCAATAATGACATTTCCAGTTAATGCATGAGTGCTTCTTCTTCTTGTGATATGCAGTGTGAAGTTTAAGATCCCTGAATTGCCAATGGCATCACAACTGTGATTGTTTACATGCACGTTTGTGGAGGGGAAAAACTGTGAACCGTTTTATTGCGGTCTTTGTTTAAACATTTGTAAACAACACCACAGTTGATTTTATGCATATCTCCGAATCCCTCACACAAGGATCCCTGCAAGACATTAAGTAACAAGGCATCTGGTGACCTAATGGTGATGGTGCACACAAGCGCAACAGCAATGGTTTGATTTGTAGCTGGGGGGGTAATTTCTTTGTCCTTCCCCTCTCACAGCTGCTAAACAAAAAAAAGCTCTGTGTTTTTGTCTGTTTCTGCTGCTCGGGTTGATCAATAATTACCAAGTTGTGCTGTGAAATTTAATTCTTACCTCTCTTGTCAGTTGATAGTGACCTTAAGAAACCCTGAATATTGGATAGTTGTGTCATTCTGCCCTCTATTGATGAACATGTGTCATTACGCCAATAATTTAAAGGGATTTTAATTTGACATTTAATCCTTTAGGTGATGTTTTTTTCATGCAAGACTTTTAGCACATCATTCCTACCCCTCAGCTAAAGCAAAACAAGCCAACTGACCCTCAGATTCAAGTAATCCTTAACAGGTTGGATCGTGGTTGGAAAAGTTTGCAGAGAGCAGGATGCCTCAGTAGCCTCACTGACCTCAGCCAGACAGGTCAGTTGTCATGGCTTCTGTTGAGCTGCGATCAAATCATGCGTAGCTGACAGGCCACCGTCTAGACACAGAGCAGACCCCCTTCCTAGTATTGTTTGTTGGTGGTTGGTTGTGGGAGAAAAACAGGAAGCGTGTGTGACTAAGCCAGTAAAAACCTGGGCCCAAGAGGAATAGAGGCTTCCTGCCTTTAGATGTTTCTTCTCACATGAACTGACTGGCAGGCAGGCAGAATTATTGTCTTGCAGGTTGATGTTATGTGCGATAAAGCACAATAGGATGAGGTGGGGAAGTGTAGCCAGAGCTGCGCTGCCTGTATTCAACCACACAGGGGCAGCACTGCATTAGGAAACATTGCTGTCACTTGTACCCCACGCTTTTATCAGAGAATCAACAGGGAGCAGGGGTGGAAGGGTAAAGAGAGGCTAAGAATGACAGCTGTTAAACTTCATGGCTTGGACCAGGAGTTTTGCAATGACGACTGAATCAGCATGCTAACACAACATTAAAACGGCTGACAGGTGAGGTGAATAACATTGATCATCTCATTACGATGCAACACTCTGCTGGGAAACCTTGGGTCCTGGCATTCATGTGGATTTCACTTTGGCAGATGCCTCCTGTAAAAACATTTTTCTTGGCACACATTCCCATAGTGATGTAGATGCTCAATGGTGATGTTCTCTCCAGCAGGACAATGTGCCCCGTCACAATATAAAAACAGCTCAGGAACACCTTGAGGAAAGAGCAGAGCCCCTCTTCACTGAACACCTTTGCACTTGACAGACTGAAAACAAACAAACAAAAAAAATAATCCTATTACCTCCCACACAGCCTGCTATTGGCACCAACGCCCTAACACATCTAAACTTGTTCTACGGCACTTATCTAGATTGTTTTCTCCTGACCAGATCCTTGCTTGTGTTGTTCTCAGATGAATGTCGCTTTGGATAAAAGCTTAATCAAATTGTCGAATTGTAGGAACACAATGAAAATCCCAACATATTGACTTCACCTCCAAACTCCCCAGATCTCAATTTGATCAAGCGTCCATGGAATATGTCCACAGAGGCCCCGCCCCACAACCGACAGCACCCAGAAGATCTGCTGCCAACATCCCTGTACCAATCACCGCAGAACCCCCCAAAGGTCTTGTGTCCAGGCCTAACAGCTGCTTTGGTGGTACAAGGGGGACCTACAAACTATTAAACAGGTGGTTTTAATGTCATAGTTGTGCTCTTGATGGACGTTAGATGAAACGACAGATACCACCCTCTTGTCCGTCATCATGAAGCCAGCAAACAGTTATCTTGACTGACTCAGCTTAAAGACTAGAAACAGGGGGAAACAGCAAGCTCTCCAAAAACAACAAAATCCACTCACCACCCGCTTTAAAGTTCATTACGTAACAGATTATGGCTTGTTTGTTCGCTCAATATAAACCCCGAACTGTAAAAACAAAAACGGTTTTTCAGGTTCCAGACTACTTCTAGGCCAGGTGTTGGTGCTTCTTGGAAGATAGAAGATTTTCTCAGATTCGAAAGAAAGGAGAAATCAAATTAATCCCCTTTCAGACATGCACTCCTTTCTGTGGCATCTGAACGTGTTGGCTTCATGTCTGAAGCTGAGCTGCCACACACAGTCACAGTCTGAAAGCTGCAACAATCCTTTGTTACGTAGCAGATTTAGATTCAGTCTTTTGTTTATTGGTCTGTTATTCCGCATTATGTCACTTCTGTCTAGTCTTATGTGAATGACAAATTAACAGTTCATTTGCAAAAACAGACAACTCAATTTTTGTAGATTTTCAGAAAAACAATTTTTTGTTGTTGTTTGCTTGTGATAATATCAATCAAACTGAAGTTGAGTGGATTTGACTCAGTAGAAATGACATAACAAAAGTAGAGGTAACTTAAGGTCGATTGATATTGTCTCAGGTAGACGATGGAAAAGTGGGTTTTGTGAAGGTTTGTGAAGATGGAGGTATCTGTTGTTGCAAATGAACTCTTTAAGTATTGTACATATCGAAGCCACGAGGAATGTTAACGTAAACGTGAGCTATATATAAATGACAGAATACCATCATTCATACAAATTGATGCCTTTTGCTACCTTTGGATAGATCCTGGCTAGCTGTTTCCTCTTGTTTCTGAGATATGAGAGTGGCGTTGATCTTCTCATTGAGAGTGAATAAATATATTTCATGTACTATTCTCTTGAAGGACGTCTACACTCATTGATTAAACCCCTACAAATTCATCTCTGTGTATCAAAGTAACATAATATCATTTTTTCTGTATAAGTGATCCCTTCCTGCCTTCAAATGTTTTAGATGTCTGTTTATCTATCAAGCCTGTCTCTATGCAACGCACCCCGCTTGATGCAGCTTGAGCACACCAGCTCACCACAGACTCCGTCACTGTAAATCTATTCTGTTCTACATAGTTATTCATTTAAACATTGGAGCAGCTCAGCCTTAACCTGCAAGTCGACAAGATTAGTTTCTTAGGTACGTTTGAATCCATGTTTTCGATCATTTCAGTGACACGCAGCAGTTTCAAGGTGGAAATACTAAACCATAGCATTGACTGCTTACTTCTCTCATGGTGTGTCCTCCAGGATATAAAAAACCAGCATATGGACGCGTTAACAAGCTAAAAATTGAGCTTTTAAAACCTCATTGGCCACCAGGGTACATCTACTTTAAAAGAATAATAAAAAACAATCAAAAAAGGCATGCATATTGTAATATTAATCACATTTTTATTCTCACCCATACCAAGAGTTGACAGCTGAAATCATTTGCATCACTGGCTTGTGGTTTGTAGGTCAAATCAACATAAAGTTTATGGATTTACAGAAGCATTTACGCAGCACATACCTACACTCTCCCTCTCATTTGACCTGTTTCTGCTTTCCTTCGGCCCATGTGACTTCAAGTATGCACATGCCGGCTACGGTAATGATGTCAACTCATTGCTTCACCTTCATAAAGGTCAGAGAACTCACACATTTCTCACATTCTTGCTCCCGCCGCCTGTCCTTCCCCCCACAAAGACAGGAGTAAATCTGTGTCCCAGACATAACATTAAGCAGTGATCATTTTCCCCTCGCAAGGTGGTTGTTTCACCTCAGTGTTTGAGTTAGTGGCACTGTAATTATGCGAATTTACAGCTGAAACACAGGTTGTGACATTCCTTTGCCAGCTGGAGGTCTGCCTGTAAATCTGGCACCTTTACCTTGAGGGATCCTCCCCCTCCAAGTCCACAGAAACCGCTAGAACCATCTATGTGCAGACACAGGTGTATGTTTGTACGTCAACAAGAGAAGATAGAAATAAAATCAAGGACATTCTCGATCAATATAACAGACATCAAGGAACAGAGTTAATTATGTTTAAATAATTTATAGGAAGCTCATTAGCTGGATTGATTTTTACTTAATGAACGCTGCACATTTATTTTAAGAGAGTGTGTTACTACGAGACGGGTGGGAAACGTTCGCTGTGTTTGCTGCTTTCTTCCTTTTTGTCTTATTTTTGTTCTTTTCGCAATCTGAGAAAACAACACATGAGGTTTGAGGTTTTAGGCGTTTAAACAAAGACACAAACATAGAAAGCACTTTTCGTTTTTTAAGTAAAAACCTGTTTTGTCAGAACCGCTGCTGCTGCATATCTGTTGAATAAAATCCCCCAAGAAGAAAGATTAGAAGTAGAAAGAAGAAACACAGAAAAAGAAGACCCAGTTTTACCTTCAACCTGTTCCCCTCTGTCTATTTCCAGCTGCTTTATTGCTGGCAGAGAAGAAGAGATCGACTCTGTGATGCCATCCGAGAAATGAATCAGTCTTTATCAGGGTTGAAAATAGGCCACAGAATAAGCAAATAATGCCTTAAATTAGGCGTATTTAAAACTCCTACTGCCCAATATTATATATTTTGATTTCATGTTGTGCAAAAAGTGTTGTTCATAGCGACAAAGAGAATAATAACCACACACTGCAGATCACCTCAGCCATTGAGCATTTCAGTGTCTCTTTGTTCGTTGTCTTGGTTTGCTATTTTCCATCCATCCATTTCTATATACCGCTTAATCCTCACTAGGGTGGAGCCTATCCCAGCTGACTTAGGGCGAAGGCAGGGGACACCCTGGACAGGTCACCAGTCTATCACAGGGCTACACTTAGAGACAGACAACCAAGCACACTCACATTCACACCTACGGACAATTTAGAATCACCAATTAACCTCAGCATGTTTTTAGACTGTGTGGGAGGAAGCCGGAGAACCCGGAGAGAACCCACGCTGCACGGGGAGAACATGCAAACCACGCAGAAAGATTCCAGTGCCCCCCACCGGGACGCGAACCGGCAACCTTCTTGCTGCGAGGCAACAGTGCTAACCAAGTGCGCCACCCTGCAGCGGTTTGCTATTTTGGCAAACAAAAAAATCATTACTAACATTAGTCTGCGGCATCTGCCCTGTACCAGACGGCAGACAGACAAAATACCTGTGGAACACCAGCAGACCAATTAGCACACGTGGCAGGCAGCATATTTCCCCCCGAGTGTTGGTGGAAACTAACTGAGAATTAAACCAGAGGGAATGCAAAACTAGCATCTGTGGTGAGGTCTACATGTAAAAGCTCACATTTTTCCTCATGTCAGCTGGATGTATGAATAAGCAAGTGTTTGCTGGAATCAAACGAGGTAACACATCGGGGCTGTGTTTACTATTTGTTGTGCTGCTCCCATGTGGACAGATAATTCTCAATGAAAAGCCTGTTTCACTCTGGAAACGATTTCACTTGCGTCACAATGATGAAATACGACATAATGGCATAAAACAACGACGCTCTGAGCCCACAGAAACATGCCTGTGAGAACCGCTCACAAGCACTCAAGACGGTTTCCAATAATTTACAAAACAAATATCTCCAAGCAGTTTATGACCAGGCACAAAAAATCTGGGTTACAGCCTCGCCCTCTATTCATTTACTGTAACCGTAGACCCTCTGAGGCTCACTCGTTCAATTGTCTCAATGATCTCATGTATGAAAGGGAAGATTGCGCCGGGCAGGTGTTATGAGAACCGGACACAAGGGTTCTTTTAGGTTCCAATCCACTGAGGAATTCACCATCATCACATAGATTTGCAGATTAAACCTTCTGAGAGGGCCACTTAACGTTCCGCCGGAGCACGACAGGGGCGAGCAAGTATGCCACTTATGATTGTCAAACAAGCGAGTGGCCGTTTGCTCTGCTGGGTCACAGGATCTCCTGGTAAAAAAGGGTTGGAGGGAAAGTGAGAGGCCCAGAGCTGGGCATAATCTGGAGCCAGAGGATTTGAGCCATGACTGTAGGAAGGCTCTGGGGCTGAGTCATAATGACTCTTGATGCCAATCGAACCCAGAAATCTTATGTGTCATTACAGCTCTTTTAGAAAGTGTTGATCTCGTTGGTAACAGAAACTGCTGTGTGTGTTGCTGAGTTTAAAGTTCTTCTAATGAGGCCGGCTTAGACTCTGTCACCTCGTCCCTGCTTGATGTGTGTTTCCAGGGCTTGTGGTTCTGTTAAACACAATCTCAGTGTTGATGCCATCTTTGTTAAGAATGTTAGCGTGCTAAGGCTGGTGGGACGACCACATTTTGGCCCAATGACAGAGAAAGTACATATAAAAATGACTTAATGTCTGTATTGAATTTCATCGTAAGCCAACACGTGTCAAAACGCTTCACACAAAATATCAGCTTCATGCTGATGCTAATGGAAAAGTGAAGGGATCACTAAAGTTATTGAGTTACGTTTGTTCAGGAATCATGTACTGGTGTGACTTCATCGGATAAACGAGGAGATATTTCACAGTACAAGACTAAACTTTGACATGCTGATGGAGAAAAGATCTGAGGATCACGGAGGTTAGTGGATTGGATCCTCTGGGCACCATGAATATTGGTAGAAATCAAGGCAAGCAACCCAACATTGAATTGACTTTACCATCCCAAGACCCAGCCCACTAGCATGGCCAAAAAAAAGAGTAGATGAATCCCAAGTGAAGGGTTCATCCCCAACATTTCTCCCACAAAATTCCCTCATGAAAACAAGTGAGAAGTTACTCATTCTACCTCACTTAACAGCACATGTCACTATTTATGATGTATCACTCACTGGATGACCTCTTCCTGGAAAACACTTCCCTAATTTTCCCGGACTACAAAGCCGAAGTGTCGTCGTACCGAACCCTGAGGGATGTTTGAACCCGCTGAACCCTTCAAAGTTCAAGCAGGACCGCTCAAAACCAGAAGAAGAAGAAGAAGAGGAAGGAGGGGACTTATGGTTGTGTATCACTGTGTTGCTACTCTGCTGCTGTGATGACTCTGAGGGGGGTTTCGCGAGATAGAGAGAAGAAGACTGCAGGAGTCCTGACGGTGTCAAAACACATTATTACAGACCCCGCAAGAAAAACAGCAACTGGACCAGACCTCACAGAGAGAAAGCGAAAACAGAGACTGAGGGAGCAGAGAGGCAAAAGAGAAAGAGACAATGAGAGGAGAAGAAAGAGGCCATAGAAAGAGAAAGGGACAGCATGGATAAGGAAATCATGTCGAGTGTTTTTGTAAACTTGACCTGGATATCAGCTCTGATCTCCCGTAAGAAGGAGAATTGGACTCCTCTGAATGTTTCCGAACTCTGTCTGTCAAGTTCCAAACAAATTAAGAGTCCAAAGTGAGAAACAAAAGCACTTATGAGTCCCTCTGGATGGCAGTAATGGAAAAGAGAAGTAATCAAGTGTGTTGATTATTACCTCAATATGCTGTACAGCAGTCTGTATAAAAGGAAACCAAGGTGTTGCATCTGTTAATCGTATTTGGCAGATATTCTTGAAAAGTTTTTGCTTGTTTCTCATGAACCTAATGTCTTTTATTTTTTCTCTTATTTTGACCACTTGTTTAAAAAACAGATGATCTCATCTGTTCTGAGTTTGAAACAGGCCATTCATTAGTGTACGTGTTGCTTAACCTCCACACTAAACGGTTCATGTTTCCACTGTTTAGCCGATGTCTGAATTGCTTTGAAACTCTTTCAACTGTCAGTATGCATTGCATTTAAGCCCCCACCCCCACCCGTTGGCCTGGATCAGTAAAGTATAGTTCAGCCCGACACCCTGTGCTCAGAGATAAGCTAAGCGAGGGTGATTGTCAGCTCTGTGCACTGATACTTGAGGAAAAATCCCGGCACACATCCTGGAGACTTGTAATCAGGTGTGCCGCACGCTGTCCACTCAACATGCATTCAACACTCCGTATCACACTCCGTGTTCGGCCCCGTGTCACCGTCAGCGCCGTATTGCTTCTGCCAGGTAGCCATCATTCACACCCATCTACATCCCCAGAAACACCTCCTCACCACCAGCCTGACGCCTCCGCAGCAGCAGAGTGTAAATCAGCAGCCTGTGCAGTGGCTAGGTAAAAAGCAGCAGGGGCAGAAAGAGAGGCCATCAAATCTGACCAGGGCCGGGGTGATTAGGCCACCTGAGGCCATGTCTGCGAAACCTGCATCACAATAATCGCACCAGAGCGTGTAGAGGAGAGAGAGGGAAGCCGGTGACCCTGCTGCTGTATGTTCTCAGAGATCTGTGACTCAGAACATCATTAGCACACACACACTACAGTTATTCAAGCCCTGCAAAACGCCCTTCGCTGCCCCACCTTTCCCCCCCTGTTTTCTCAACATGGAAACACAGGGACGCCGTGTCGCAAGTTGTACTCTGGTTTTAGAGAACATGGTGCTCAGCAACATTTAATTAGCTGTGTTTGAACCTAATTTAGCACTTCAAAACAAAGCCACAATAATGGATGCTCTGTCTGTGGTGTTTGAGCCTGGATTTAACAATGGGAAAGTTTTCCAAATGCCACATTCATGCAACATTTGACACAAGGCATAAGCTCAGAAAGAGTCTAATGAGGGTTTTTTCAAGTTCCGTCCAGTCATTGTGCTGCTGATGGCTGCCGCTCCGACAGAGAAAGGCCCCTTTTATGATCTCCTAAAGTATTTATACATGCTAAACAGATAGGGGGGAACCTGAAGGTGCTGTGGTGACCTTTCAGCTGGCCAAAAACAAACCCCTGGTCCGTGATAGGAGGGAGTCCTGTGAGAGTAGCCATCTGGCTCCATTTGAAAGCCCATCACCCAGGCAAATAGGTCAGTGCTCCTGGGCCACAAACTCTGCAAGTGCAATGAAACCGAAGCTCCCAGAGGTCCTGGTCTGATCTGTCATCAGCCAATATGGGTGTCCGGCCAGCGGTCAGCGGGTCGACCCATTTGACGAGAGCTTTAAGGAGGGGACGGCGCGAGGGAGGGTGGAGGGAGAAGCGGAGGACAAGAGCCGAGTTGTGTTGCAAGGGCTGATTATGCGTGCTACGGGGCCAGTTTCCTGGATGTTGTGTTTGTGTTGGAGCGAGTGGCTCCAGGCAGATGTTGCAAATGAAGGAGGTGCTGTTGTGTGTTGACATTGTGGGGAAAAATCATCCCGGATGACATCTGATTGGTGTTTCTAGAGGAAATGTTTCCGATGACAGAAGTAAAATTCACAATATTGGAACATCCCCCTTTGAGTAGGCAGGCAGCAAAATAAATTATGTGACTGTTTTATAGACTAGATTTTCTCTCGCTGCAGAAAACAGCAGAACAACAGAGTTGCTCTCTGCGGGCCTCCAGGGTGTGTGACACTGTCACAATCAGCCTCCAGCTGTGCTTGCGCTGCCCACACACATACACACCATCCATCTGGCAAAGTGAGCACATAAACACTACTTCGGCAAACATCAGATGACCTTTTACCTCCCCAAAGCTATTTGCATACACAATCCGACACCTTCAAACACAAGTGAGCACACACACTCTTCCACACAGAAGCCAAAGCAGGAGAATGATGAATATTCTGCATAATTTATTGTAGGTTTAATTGTGAGGCTTTGACAGACTTTATGGCTGCACTGTTAAACAAAGACAGAAAACAATAAGGAGAGACGTTTATATAGATGCAGTCTGTAAAATAAAAGGCATTACTTATTGCTTTCATTAATGATATTTCTTTTAGAAGAGCACTAAACTGATTCTCATACCTATGCTGATGATACACAGTTATACATTTCTTTCTGATCTGATGATAGGAGCCCAACTGACAAACTGTCTTGTTGCCTCTGCACATTAATATGTAAACATCATAAAACTCTCTGCAGCTCAGCAGCAACAAAACTGAGGTATTCAGCACTGATATCAAAGAAAGGCAGACTCCCCTTTGTGCTTATTTTGAAACGCTGGCTGTGAGCACAAAGCATGAAGCAAAGAATCTTGGCATCATATTTGATTGTGACCCGTTCTTGGACTCCAAGGTGAGAAACCTCACTAGAAATGCCTTTTACCATCCCAGAAACATTGCCCTCATGCAGCCTCTCCTGTTCAAAGAAGATATGAAAAGACTTTGATACAAAAAAAAATAATCCAAAACGCAGCAGCGCATCTTCTCACCAAAACTAGTGATCACAATCCTTTGGTTTTAAAGGCTCCTTATTAGCTCCAGGCACCCTTAACATTAATTCAAGGGAACTATTCCCACCAAATGATTAGATAAATATTGTTTTGATGGGTGAGGTTGACATAATAATGTTGGTAATGGCATCAACTTAATACTGTGTGTATATGAGCTTAAATATCTGCATTAATTGATTTGAGACTAAATTCAAGTTGATGCAGCTTAATGAAATTGACTTGATGACTTAATTTTCAAGGATTTCAAGTCCCCTCCTCTCTGCTAACATGCCTGGACAAGTTCAGACAGTTAAGACTGGAATATCTTTGACTGTGAAGGAAAAGCTAATTTCCAAAAACTCAATATAGTTTGTTGGTTGAACATAATTTCCCCAGATGTTGTCATAACTAAAAAAAAAAAATAAAAGAGGGATGCAAACTGTTGCTTTTTTCTTTTCTTTTCTTTTTCTTTTTTAGTGAGCCCAAACATTGTGTGCTCATTTTTCTATTCATTTCATTATTTTGCTTTTAGATATTAAATCTGTAAGTGAACCAGCTCCTCACTATTCATCTGATACATCGGTGAGGTACGTCTCTTCCAGATCCATTAGACCCTGTAACTCTGGTCTCTTATTTGTTCTTATAAGAACTAGGATGCACAGAGATGCTGCATTATGTTCCATCAAGCTTCACCTGTTTAACAGCTGCAAACCAAACCTCAGAGCTTCTCTTTTTAGGCTTGTGTTTATGTTGTTTCTGTGTAGATTTATCTAATTTACTGATATCAAACCTATTTATTGCCATTATAATGGACCTTTGTATTTGAGTGTCTTGTGTTTTATCACTATTATAGGCTTATTTATTTTATTCTCGTACATTTATTGATTTAGTGCTATTTACAATATGAACTGTGCTATACAAATACATTTATCATGATCATTATTCATTTTATCTGAACAAGGCTTAAGTTAACAGGTTATATTTCACAATAGTCTGCTTATTTAAGATAAATTCAGTGTGGTCAAACCTCCACTGGTGTGACTTAACCAACTAACGTGTATATAAATCTTTAATTTATAATTTATGACATTCTGACCTGAAGCAGGAGTTGGATTGATTCATTCATTATCATCTCCCAGTAAAATGATCCCACGGGTCATTTTGTGCTTATTGAATGGTGCTGTGGTAGAAAACTGTCGTTTTTAAACTGGCAAGTGGCCAATACAGGACCACAAACTCTTCAAATTCCACAATATGACGCAGAAAGGGGAACTTGCATTCAAGGCATTCAAAGTTGCATCATTGCGCAACACACAGAGACGAGTTGCCGAGCAGGGATAAATCAGTTCAAATCCTCCCTCCTTTGGTTCCTTGTGACTGGTCCGTGCCTGTGTCAGTCAGGGGGAGGGGTGCACCGCTAATTTCTATATGCCTGTATGTCAATTTAGGACTCAGATTGCGTTTTTGTGCGTGGCTGTCAGCAGCTGCAAGCCTCGGCGGACGTCCACAGCCTCGGTCCTGGAATTTCTACGCGTATTTTTTGTCAGATGAGACGCTCGGGACGCGCGTCTACCTGCGTACACTGAACCTTTGTCTTTGGATATTGCTTGCCACTTAAAACGCATCCGCACACTTGTGCCTCGTGGTTTTATGCGCTTTTGAAGTGAGCTGCTGCTGCGTAATAACGAGCACACCCGAGGGGAAGAGTCGTCACAAAACTTTAAGGAAGACTTGGCAACTTTGGAGATACATCTACACCGCGGTGGAGTTCATGTGGTTTAACATCTGACAGAAACGGACCGTTTCTCTGGAAAACTTAACAGAAGGGGCTTCTTTTTTAGAAACATGTTCAGCAAATGCTCCGCGGTGTTACTGAACGTCCTCTTTCTGGTGCGGGCGCTCTCGGCTCATGAGTGCACGCCGTGTAACCTCCGGACTTGTCCCCTCAAATCCCCGCACGGCTGCGAGGGTGGCCGGACCTTGGCCAGGGACCCGTGCGGATGCTGCGATCAGTGCACCCGGCTGGAGTGGGAGCCCTGCGGCGGCCAGGACTGGACGCACGGCTATTGCGCACTGGGGCTGACCTGCGCCTCTGTCAACAAAACCGGAGCTGCCACCGTCCCTGAGATTGGAGTTTGTAAAGGTGAGTAGAAGTCTCTCGTGTGAACTTCATTAAAATGGTGCCATGTTTATTCAATCGAACCCTCACAGAGGAGAAATGCGTAAATGCTGGTGCCGAGTGTGCGTCAGAGGAGCTGCTGGTGCCAATTCTCTCGTCAGGCAACCATCGTCTTCTTTTCAGTTGCTTAAAGGCACCACTATTCAGACGTCAGTTAAGCCCTGACTGCAGCGACTGTGTCACTGTTTACCTTGTCTCTGGCTGCCTGGAGCTGCTCCCCAGGTCTGAGGGGCTCTTGACTGCCAGGAGAGGAGTCATGTTCAGCTGCTCTTTCTTCCCCTCAAAGCTTCATTCACTCTCAGCTCAGAAGCATGACAATACGTCTGGCAGTCGTGATCTGGCACAAGGTTGCAGCTCTAGTAGGTCCTGTTCTGACATTTGAGACGCATTTCAGAGTGAATCTGTGTGGGGCCAAAATTATGGACTGCTCATGTCGTGACCAACAATGATGATTGTGTTTCTAAGCCTGGAAAACATTGCAATTTATTAAATAAGCTGCCATTTTCTTGCCTGCACTGTACACACAATTGGCTTCGCTGTGTATCCCAAAGCTCTAATGGTTTGACAGCACGATTGCAAAAGTCCCCAGCAGATTTTCATTTGCAGTTCTGTGAATCCACAGCGCTACAGCGTTCTGTTCCTGCCAAGCAGAGCTGGGCTGTTACACTGTGTGATGTGCTCATTTTACGCACAATTTGAGCAACTTTCTGAACTTCAAAGAAATGTTCAGGGTGTCAGGTTCCTCTCTGAGAATGAAGGTAGCAATGGCCTTCCCCTGTGGAACAAATAACTGGTGGAAGGACCCCCACCTCTCAGCCCCTCCACCTGCACTCTGTCCAGCCTGTTTCGGGATGATTGAAGAGGACTGACAAGACTGTTGGAGAGAGTAAGCAGCTCTCAGTGGGTGTCTGGATCTTCTGACCCTGCCCCTCCATCATCTCTCTGTGGGGTGGTCCAGGTCACAGCTCCACAAGAGTTTTCCAGGGGTCTCAAGCCCCCCTGGGCCATCCCTGGAGACACTGTTGCTGATTGTGCCTCATGTACAGGTTAGACTGGCGTCTGGAGGACATCTCCACTGCAAATTAACAGCTTTGGAACGAGCGGGAGACCTAATGGCTCCTCTGATTGAGTCATGCCTCTGGTCCTGCCGCTCCAGGGGCCTCAAAGCACGCTGCTGACCCCTAAATCAGACGCACGCACACACACAGCCACGATATCCCAGAGGGTCTAGGTGGGGGTAAATCAACACCTCCCAGCGTGTTTTCGGGGGCCACGGTAGGCAGGCTGCTGGAGGCTGATCCCAGATTTCCCTCCTCAAGCTGCAAGGGTCTTAAAGTGATTAGACCTGCAATCAGGAGTAGGGGGTAAATGTTTCCGCTTTTCTGATCCCACTGCTTTTCTGCTCACAGTTTGATTTTCTGGGTGGTCAAAATCTGTTAGTGTGGAGACGCAACAACCTTCAAGTGCAGGTGGCAGTTACAGGCTGCATGAGAGGGACACCGTGGTGATCAGTCGGCCTTTAATGTGTGATTGTTTGGACTCTGGGGGGGAAGCTGCAGTCGTCCCTTCTTCTTCTTCTGTTTTCCAGACTGAGAAATATTATGCAAGACACTAAAAAGAACTGAAATGTGCTGGAACTGAGTTTTTCATTGTTTTTTGAATTAAGGAAGTGTTTTATTTCAAGCTGTGTTGCCAGTAAATGTCACTACTTTTGAAATTATAATAACCAAATGAAAACCACAAAATAGTTGCAGCCTGCCAAGACCAGGATATCAATTATTTTCATGAAGGAATTTGGCATCAGTGCGCCGAAGCTGTCAAAAACTTGTTAAAAAGCGAAGCATCCCGTGAGCGTGCAGGCACCTGCTCTGAGGAAACGTCATTCACTTTGCCATCTCCGCTTCGGACATCAGCTTGTCAGTCAGTCTTGGCTAAATGATTTGTTTCACTGTTTTCATTGTAATCTTGCGTCTGTCCTCCCACGCCAAGTTTCCTCATGCTCCAGAGACACTTAACATACCGTGTAACAGAATGCCCGTCTTCCAGGGACGCTATGTCCACTGCACTCCTTCACATGCCGTCTACTTCTCCCTTCCTCTGGTATTATCTAACGTTTCAAAGACTTCCTTTTTAGCTCGCTATCAGCCACGGGGCCTCTAGAGGTCAGCTTTCCCATCCTGGCTCTGGATGCCAAGACAAGCAGTCTCAGTGGCTGAGAGAGGAATCCTCCTGGGATAAAGACATTGGTTAGAGCCATGCCAGGCCAAGATAACCAGGCTGGACCAGAACCAGACCCCAGGGTCAGGCTAAAGTGCAGTCGGCTGAGGGAGCTTACAAGAAGCTGGGCTCAACCTAAACTTAGCTAACGAGACAATGCCTTCAGTGTCCAGCCTTTCATTAATTGTTTTGACTCCTGCCTCCTTTTCTGCGTGCCAGATTTAGCGCCCCGCACACAGACAGGCCGCCACCACCATCTCAAATGAAAATACGCTCGCAGGCACAGGAAAGCCTCAGGATGGAAAAAATGTGGAGGTGAGGATCATTTTAAGGTGAAGGGAAATCACAGAGAAAGTTTTGGTGCGGTTTATTGAAAAGGCAGCTTGTGCTTTTGCCGGTTCACTGGCCGTCTGGGAGAGCTATTAACAGCACCGGCTGGCTCAGGTTAAAGGTAACACTACCTCCGCTGCTTCCACTGGCCGGTGTTTACTGTCGAGCTTGAGAGCATCGTCCATCACAGAGGAGTCACGGACGCAACCAGCTGTAACTCGGGGAGGGCATTTACAAGGATGCTTTCTTTTGCGGTCACATTGACGCACTTCAGCAGTAAAAATTTATCACAAGAGATGGTCTTTTTTTTTTCCCCCCATCGTGCAATATCTGTTTCAAATTAATATGGATCAACATGTGCGTTTTATTATCATCTACAGCATTTAAAAGCAAAGTCATGGAGTTCCATTTCTCTCCAGTCACTGTGAGTCATCGTTATTGTTCCTCTCACCCCCCTAACTGAGTATGAAAAGGATTCTCATCTTACAGGCTTTATTTCAGGTAGATACACTATGACATGCTGGTGTTTATGCTGGTTAGTTAAACCTTTAACTCCTTTTCCTCTGGCGCATTGTTCTGGTGCGTCGGTGTTTGGAGAAGAAAGCCAGCGTATTATGATAATCTTCAATCACGCTTCCACACTGTTGATTTGAGGCCTGGGAGCTGAACGCTTGGGAAGAGGTTACTCTGTGTTACAGTTTGTCTCATCCTGTTTACTCCACTGCCACTCTTACTGCTCCAGGACAGCTATGAAGGAGGGTAATTTGGGGGTATATATTTGTGTTTATTCATGCATGAACGTGAAAAGGAGCACTATGGTTAATGTGTATGTTGGGGCCCTTTAATCCCAGGGTCGCGGTGGATGTTCGGCTCACACGGCTCTAACGTGACACTTTTTTTTTTTTACTCCCTCGTACATTCCTCCCTCTCGTAAAGTTTCATCCAAGTCGGGCCAAACCTCGAGGTGCCATCTCAGGGGGGGTGAGGCTCGCTGTGTGGAGGAACAATATGCGGGTATGGTGCAAGTAGCCCTATTTCAGCAGAGGCGTTACTGCAGCCAGCAGAGATGGAAACCCTGGGAGGGCCCCATGCTGTGGAACAAAAGCAAACAAATGGGCTCAGTAGCTGAAGTAGTGTGGCACAACGAGGGGGGAGGAGGGATGGCAGGCCAGAAATACACCGGTCTGGTCACTCCAGCATTAATTGTGCCAGTGTAATGTGTTGCAACAGAGGCTGTAAGCTGGATTCAGCAATTTTGGGGAAACAAATCTTGTTTTTGGGCGCTTTGAATATGCTTAACTTGTACACTCCATCCTGTGTTCGTTTATCCCCCTTTGAAATAGGTAAAAGCACAAACAAGTGAGAATTCATGTTATTCCTAATGTTCTCTGTCCCCCCCTCTACAGTACTTCCTGATCATCCAGACGCAGGTCTTGAGGATGAGCACTGTCCCCTGATGACGGGCTGCGACAGAGCAGGAGGTCAGTGTGTGTGCGACGCCCGTCACTCCTGCTTGGGATCTTTTACCTACCCAGACCAAGAAACCTGCATGAAGGCCAGCAAGTCAGGTGAGTGCTCCCCTCCCATCTCTTTCTATGCTAAAACAGACATGCACACACACGAGCACAGAGTTAGAGGAAATAATGCTATCCATTGAGAGGAGCTAATCCATAGCAGATGTGGCCCTGAGGTGACTAATGCTACTTACATATCATAGTGATGACACACATGCTAAGGCTTTGAGTACCGCTTCCCAACTCACCCTTGAGTGGTGCCATTGTCTGTGACTCACCGATGATTGTGGTTTTCTGTGTGTCCGCGGCTGGGTTTCAGATGGTCGGAGGCACGAGCACCGGGACAGACACAGAGAGAAGTATGTGGGACCGTCCAATCCGGCGTGTATGTTCTCCGGGTGTAATCTGACCGCCGACGGCTGCGTGTGCGAGTCTCAGAGCTGCCACCACCACTTCGCCTACATCAACCGCAGCCAGTGCCAGGAAGCCGCAGGTAACCTTGAAATGACCTGCAACTAGAACTGACAGCCACACAGCAGCCAACAAGTAGCTCAAGTTATAGATTCCACAACTTCAAGGTTACATTACAGGGAAAATGTGGTTCATGTAAGCGTTCATGTACAGTAGGGGTGTAGCTGTGCATGTGTTTGTCTCCAACAGTTCTGTACACGATGTTCAGTTCAGTGTGAAACTCCCTCAGCTTGCTTTATTCATGTCGACATTGCTGCAGAAATTCTCCAACGCGATCGCCACTCGATAGCGCACCAGTTGTTGTCCATCAACGCAAGTTAACCTTAAAAAGCCTTTAACGCTGTGCAGACACCGAGTTTATTTTATTTGACGTGTACCATGTGTTATATCGCTGACTTTTAATCGTCCTTCCTGCCGACCAGAATCTGCAACTTCTCTGCTCACACTGTATGGGCCACTCAATCCCCCGACCACCGTGTGGATCTCACGCTGAATGTAAATACGAGGCCCTGGTGGCTTTTTTTCCAGTGACAGTTCCAATAAAGTTTATTGAAACATGATGGCGGTGGCCTCAGTGTTTACACAAAGAAGAGAAAGGCCGAGTTACTTTGTGCGATTTTTTTTTAAAGCTGAAACTTGCCTGCTGCCTTTAATGGTTAATTTTATTTAGTGATAAATATGTTGTCTTAATGGAGATTTTTTTTTTTTGTATACTTACGAGTAAACAGCTCAGTCTTTTATTATCAGCATAAAGTATCTGAATGCAGTGAAGTCCTCTCTGTCTAATGATAAAAACCCCATAGACATTTCCATATATCAAAATTACACATTTTGTTTTTCCTCATTAAAATCCTTAAAGCTACATGTAACTATAAATTGCTTCTTCCTCTAAAATGTGCCGATCTATAAAGTCCCTGCCTCTTTCTCTACCCAGCACTCTGCAGCTCGAGCACACCCGCTCACCTAGGACTCTGCTCAAACGTTATTAGACTAATTCAGTCACTTATGTTAAAAATGGAAGCAAATCCTGAAGAAAAGCTATTATATGGAGAATCCACCCTGAAAGCTGACAGCGTTGGTTCCTTAGATTTGTTACTTACGCCTTAATGGTGCTGATTTTAAGTATGATGTGTTTCTAATGTGTAAGAAAACACCCTATGGACACGTTAACAAGGTGAAAAAACAGTTTTTTTTAACTGTAACTTTTAGAATTCTGACCAATTAGGAACCTTTTTAATGTTTTCGGTTTTAGAAAATAAATGAAAATGCACCAAATAATCAATCCAAAATTGATACTGAAGAGACAACTTTGTGCACCGCTCCACTCCTGACTTCCAGTAATTTACACTGCAGCTTTCGTTGATAAAGACTTTGCCCTTTTCTTCAGCTCAGATTGAAACCGAACCAAAGCATTCCTTCTGTCGCAGCTTCATTATGTGTGAAGGCAAACATATTTTTTGCTTACTAATGAAAACCTGATGCCACTTTTAATATTTTGCAAAGGTGCCCCTTAAAGCTCAATGTGCATGATGTACAACTAATCTTTCGTACTCGTCTGCTGAAATATTTGCACAGTTACTTGGATCATCATCTACTGGTTTTGCACAGCGCTTCAAATGATGGCGTGCGAAGAGCGTAGAGGAGGAGGAGGAGGGAAATAAAGAGATCAAGAGTCCGTGCCATGAAAAGAAAACAAGGAACGATGCTCAGAGTGAAAGAGAGAAGGTGTGAATGTGACTGACAGAAGCGAAAACGAGAAAGTCTATATTTAAAAGGAGTTGCCGAGACTGTTGACGGAGTTATGGCGCGTTGGAGATCCTCAGCGGCAGGACAGAGTGCTGAAGGTGTAAGTGAATGGAGCGCCGTATGAATGCCTCCCCTGTGCTGGAGGTGAAAGGGATAATCCTCTGAATGAAGCAAGAGAATACAAGAATGTGTGTTTACCTCCGCGCTTAGCAGTCTCTGATTGACACTTCTAAGTGAAAAACGTTATTGGCAGAGTGAGTTTCATTTCCTCATTTGGATTGCGAGGTGTCTGCGAGATAGGCAGGCGCTAAGTGGCGGCTGCCTTCTGAGTGACACTTGCAAAATAGGACAAGATTGCCACTGGGTGAACTCGTTGAACTTCCGCGTATGTTGGCTAGAGCTCGTCTTAATCATCACGCTGTTCAAAGCCAGAAAACTGGAAAAATCTTCTGGAAACCTGAAGAAAAATTAGTTTGGTGTCATAGTGAACGGATTCAAGTCCAAAGCATGTGACTGCTTGTGCGTTTTTATCCACATGCAGCTCTCCTTTCATACTCACGGCTCTTACTCTGTACAAGTTTGACGTTTCAGATGAAGAACGGCTCTTCAGATGGTTAATACTGCGGCTGGCAGCGAGCCACAGAGACATATTTGAGTTTATTTAGTCTGCAAATAACAGTGACGTTATTGCAGAACATCCACAGTACAGCTGTATGGATGTTTGTCTTGAGCCATTTACGCAGTAAATCCCACAGGAAGTGCGTTCATCAAACATTATATTGTTTAGACGTATTGTCAAGTCTAGCGTTACAGTGAAAGATATACTGTCAGTCTTCCATGTTTTGTAACTCGCTCATCTCAAAGCCTGAGCTCACTGGATGACAGTTTAAACTCACACCAGTGAAAACTGTAAACAACATTTTTCAGCAGCTTATGAGTTCTCACCGCAACACACACACCCTCCCCTCTGACGGGCCCTCATTAAGTAAGAGACCGGGACGCGTGCATCTGTTCTGTCTTAAAGAATACATGTGCATGTGGAATGATGCACACATGTGCACGCCTGCATGTGCAGATACATCATCACGTGTATGTGACGAGTCTACATATGTGAGCATCTGTGCCAGTGTGTCTGCATCTGTGTTTGTGCGTGTGTCTGTGCGTGATAATTATCTTGTTTGTCTAGATGTCGCGGCAGAGATTTTCCTTTGTCTATCATCAGCAGGAGCTTCCTTTGCGACCAGACCGGGACTCTGTGGTTAGGATCCTATTTGCTCAGTCCTGTTGGACTCCGTGGTGACTGCGTCCATCAACCCCTGGGTTGTCTTTAGACACAAGCAGTTATTAAGATCTGTGTTAGCATGCCCTGCTAGACTGTGACAGCCAATGTTTCCCGTAAACTTGCTCTCACGGCATGAGAGCTGCGCTGATCGCACTTGTCTTCACAGTTGAACATTAAAGCGACATCCCAACACTTCAAGAGCACTTTTTTTTTCCTGACATCAGTCAGAACACAGATTCACTTCTTAGGACCTTTAAACTCACACATGGTAGTGGTTTATTCTGGCTTTCTCTCACTTTCATTCTGACTCACTCAGTGGTCTTGTCATTTCATCCCTCTGCTGTGACTCACTGTGATCTGTTAAAACTCAACGTCTTTGCCGCTTCACTGCTCTGGATGTTCGATCTCCCAATTTCACCTCTTGTAGATTTAGTGGGATCCTGTTTTCTCGTGGTATAAAAACGCTGATGTAATGTGGCTGCATATGCTTATTTGGAAGCAACATGGTGCAGCAGACGTATTACCCACATGTCAGGGAGGAAAGAGGATGTGATAAGTGTAGAGAGGGAGGGGGAAGGCAGACACAGGAAGATAGGAAATCACAACTGAGGCCAACCATTTTGTTGAGGTATTTGTGTCCAGGCCCCAGGGCCTTGGTAGGGTGGTGTTTGGTAATTTTACACTCTAGGATGGTTTACATACTTCATTCATGATAAGGCCTCTAACTGCTATTTTTGAGGAATTCCCCTGCTGTCGCTCACTGATAGGAACAAACAACAGCAGTCTATGCATCTTTCCAGTGATTTGGTGATTCATACAACTGGCTGTATTAATGATTGGAAAGCGTGATGGCTGAAAACTCAAGCTGTGTCGAAGCATAGCTCTCCTCATTTGCTTTATATCGGTGATGGACTGAAACTTGTGGCTCGCAGACATGTGGTAGTTCACAAGCGGTTCAGCAGACTGGGAACCAGCGCCCACTATTATGCCATGGCACAAACGGACCTTGCTCTCACAAATCTGCCTGCCCACCTATGCCACCTCCGTCCTGCCTCTTTCTGGCCTTGTGAAAGGACTGTTAGTTCTGCTTGGCTGCAGCCTCTTTGTGGCAGCGCTATTACTGGCCGAGCCAGACCGCCACCGGCTGGCAGGGGCACGAGACGTCTCAGCGCTGAGTGTTTGTGTGGCGTCTGCGGAAGCTGTGGCCCCGTTGCACCCTGCAAGCTGCTTGTTTCCCAGTCAGTGTGTATTTATATGTGTGTAGTGAGTAATTTCAAAGAGGAAACAAAACTCCTGTGTGGCTATTGAGACAAAGAGCTTCCCTTAAAGGCATGTTGGGATTACTGTCAACCCATTCACTGCTCTTGGTCAGCCACTAACCAAACCAGGCAGTATTAGGCCAGCGGGAAAAGCCAAAATACACTCAGATGAAGTCCTAAACCCTTCCTGCCTGTCCAGCTCAAACTCTCTCTTCATTCACTAAATCTAGGCCTAAGTCTCTGCTCACTGACTCAACTATAACCATTAACAAATCAGCGACACCCCAACTGCAGCCGAAGCCAACCTAGGCCCATTTTCTCCATCATCATTCTTTTCCCTTTTTCCCCTGAAAGGGCCTAAATCCATACATAACTCAACTGCCTCTTCAACAATTCATCCAGCAGCTGTCTCCAGCACTGGCCTCCCATAGACTGGTTTTATACATTTGCTACAGATGACGGCTGAATCTGCGGGACGGTACACGTGACAACTGTTCTTTTTTCTTTTACAGTGCTTTATGTATAGCACCCTGGAGGAGAGTACGTTTAACCTTTTCATATGGATTTTGTGCCAGATGCAGTAATAGACCATACATGGTGGTGCATCTCTGTCTAAAGGCCCCTGAGCCAAGTCCCTCAGGCTCTCTGTCACTGGTCAGATTTTTGTTGGCCATCTGAGGGCAAGCAAAAGGTCTGTTTCAGTGGAATGTACTCATGCTATGCACACACACACACAAACATGCGTGAATACATCAATGTGCAACTGTTCACCTACACGTGGACATTATGTCACCCAAACACACTCATTCACAGCTGCAGCGGTGTTGCGTAGAACACTGAGATCACATTTTTCATCTGCAAATATTTAGCCAAAGAGCGAGAGAACAAGGCGTGCAGGCAGCACATGTGGAGCCGCCGGCTTGCTGCATACCTGCACTCGGCTACCTCAAGCTTCTGACCATGGTGTGAAGTTCCCACCAAGTGTTTCTACCTGGTGACCCCGTCTCTGCCTTTTGGCCTGGACCCCCTCCCAGACCTGCTCCTCGATCCTCACACATATACTCACACACAGAGTGAACAATGCCGACTTTCTCAGCTGTAACTGCTGGTGGGCGCCGGGCCAGGCCCCCACAGCTTTACGTGAGAGACGGCCCTGATGTGTCCCTTTGCGGAGCAACTTTATAAAACCTGAGGACAGACCAGAAACCCACGGAGGGCAGCTGGACTGAGACAGCTTTGTTCTCCGCTGACTTGTATCCAAAGTCAGTCGGTGAACAGAACTCACATTGTGCGCTTTTTCCATGAGTAAACTCAGGCTGTCAACACAGCCTCCTCTGCCTGCTCGAGCCGCTCTGGTTTGGGGAAAGACTGCGCTCCTTGTACCCGGGGAAGAAAAACCCATTTAGAATGGAGGATTTTTCTTTCTTCAATGAGCTGCTGAGATGCCAGAAATATGCATTGTTTACAAAAGAGATCATTCTGTGGTAATGAGGCAATTTCCACATGTCACCTTTTCCAGACCGGCATCAGGTGTGCATGGGAGAGAAACACACATCGTCGGCTGGTGCAGTGGGGTCACAGATTTTCCATTCTTTGCTAGCTGTAAAAGAGCACAAGTTGCCTAATCTGCAGACAGAATTTATCAAGCATACCAAATCAGGGCTTTTGTGTTTGTGCAGGCTGGAGTATGGCCACCATTGTGATACGAAGATTGGTTCTGTGGTCGCTGACTCACTAATTACAACCATTTATGCTAAGAGATAGAACACAAACAGTACAGGATAAAATCCATTTGCTGCTGACTTTTTCCATCCCCTCTGTTTGCCTATTGTGCTCATAATTATCCCAGCTAAAAAAATTATATTAATTGGACCTGCAAGGCTTGGACCAGTTCCATGGATGGATACAAATCTATTCATTTAAATGACAATGGTGTGTCTGCCAGCTGCTTTTCCCAGCGCACTCTAACCCCTGCCATTATCGCAAGTGAAAGAGTAATCAGCCTTCTCTGGGGCACATACAATGCACAGAAAGTGTTTTTCAGTGCAGAACCTTGTGCAGGATTGTCCCAGGGCATTTTTTTCGTGGCTTTAAAAAGCTTGAGGTTTTCATATGCAAAACCAGTCTTCAACTGAGCAGCAGCAGCAGCAGCAGCAGACTGCGTTAGACTTTATTGGAAGTAAAACTTTTGCCAATCAGCACTTCCAACCGAAGTTTATTTAACTCCAGCATAGGAACTGGGCCAAAAACCGTTAAAAGGGTTGTAGCCTCCCTTAATTCAGGGGTTTTCCCTCATTTTCTATGACACTATTCAGCTACAAAGTTTATCAATGAGAGCTTTGTGGCGGTCCTCACTGTTCCCAGGTTGCTTGAGCAAACAGTACAGTACAGATACCTCACACTCCTGCTTTATTTATCTGGAGCCAGAAAAATTCAATGTTTCCCTTATCCTCAATTTCATCTGTCAGTTATGTTACCCCCACCCACCCAAATACAGCAGAGCCCCTCTCCTCCATGTTTATTCTGGGGCAGGCAGACATCAAACGGCGACTTAACCGCAATGCCAGCAAGAGCCTGCAGGTCAGACCAGAGCATTCATCCTTTAAAACATGAATGGATGACAATGTGGAGTACGATTCCGGTTCTGGAGCTGAAGCAGAACCGTCATCGAGAGCATGCGTAGTCCGGACCCCGAACTGCTCGCTGGTTTAGTTTCTCCATCTGGTGGCAAAACTCAGAGGGATCCGTTTACCGTTCTTCGAATTTCAGGGATGAGGCACATCCTCTGAGAGACTCGTGTTCCACGGAGCCAGCGCCAGTCTGGGAAGACCATCAACAAAACTCAGCCTCTGGAAACATTACCAAAACCCCAAGCACTGTTACGCAACCTCAGCCTGTATCGTTCCCTCTCCTCAAAAACCAGATGTATGCAAAGATTGTTAAGTATTCCCCATAACTACATCATAATCCTCTGTCTTCTAAAGCAATCATTTGTTGTCAGAGCTTCTCCTTTGAGTGTGAGTGATGATTTATACGACGTGTGCAATTAGCAGATGATTCCTGCACGACTTAACGCTGCTCTTCCACTTTTTTTTACACTCTCCTCCTGGCGTCACTGTCAAAGCGCTGCACAGTGTGTATCTGCCGTGCTTTCATTGGAGCATCTGGGAAACAACTTAGTGACAATCACAGGACAGGACGGGAGTCGGCTCTCCACAAAATCTCTTTTCTCCCTGTCATGTATACATTACAGTGACACTGAGAACCAAAATAAACATGTCCCTGTAGTTTGAGTAATCCAATCTTTGTAAGGTAGCTACTGTTCTGTAAAGAGGGGCGCTCCACTTTTCTTTTCCTGAACACACTCCAAGATACACCCCTGAGCCCCTTGCCCAGATTACCAGTACCCCTGCACCTCTTTCCTCCCCCTCTGACAAGGGGGTATCAGGGCTATTATGGTGGCTCCAACAGATGAATAGACAAACACGTCCTGGTATGCTAAGTGAAGGGGAGAATTTACACTGGAAAGAAGAAAAGCTCTGTTGAAGATTTCTGCTATTAATGGCCGGTCTGAGAGCGTGAGGGGCTGTTTGGGGTGCGAGCCAGGTTGGGTGGGATCAGAGGCCTGTAGAAAGGATCTCAGTGAGTTTCCCGTGTCGAGGGAGCTGCACTCTCACTCCTCTGACAGGATGCTGTAAAGCTGTCACGGACTGAAGTGGGGATCTGATGACGACGCGCAGAGTTTGCGTTGGGCAACTGTGTGAACTCGGCCTTTTAGCCCGTAACACGAGTAGCGTCGTTCTGAAGTGGCTCAACTGACACTACAAGGAGGCAGCCCTCACACACACTCCTGCACGCTCTCATGCAAGCACAGAAAATCCCTCCCTCCTCCAGGAGAACAGTGTTGGCACTGTCGGAGCCCAGAGCAGTTCCCGGTGGCGTTACCCCAACTACAAAGAAGCTGCGTCTGTTTTTTTCTTTTGCATTCGCTGTGTGCTGCATGTGTTGCTGATCCATGTTTGTGTTGTTTTACAGAGGAGCTGAGGTGTGCTGGGGTCACATGTCCCGCCCTGCAGGTGCCCTCCTGCCCCAAGGGTTCAGTCCTGACCAAGAGTTACACGCCCCCTGCTGGCTGCTGCCCCTCCATACCACCCCAGTGCACCTGCGACCTCCGAGCCTGCCACAAGCCCCAGTGCCCGAGCGGACAGCACCCGGTTCCGCTCAGTCAGGCCAGCGGTCATCCAGGAGACTGCTGCGATGTCTTTGAGTGCCAGAAAGGTGAATTGCACCGAGCTGCACATTACACACTTTGACTGCTCTCCCACCAGGATTAGCAATTGCACAGTTGGTGTGAGATCCATCGTTATTTTGGAGGCAATTATTTTCCTCCGAGTAAGGCTTTCCTCCCTGCTGACCAAATGTCCACAGGAAAAAGGAAAGTTGCTGATTGGATAATTACTGTTGGGCTGTTTATCATGCCTCCCAGGGTTGAGGACCATAGTTCAAAGACATTTTTCCAAGGGTGTACCCACAAATGTTTCTATTGCCTAAAGGGACATTAAATATAATGGGTCATTTAAAAGGGATTACTGGTGTGAATTATGCTGGTGCAACATTTTCTCACCTGCAAGAAAAGAGATAGCAGGAAGAGAAAGCAGATGTTACTGACACATATAGAGCACGCAGAGTCAACCAGGAGAGTCAGGAAGGCAGCGAGCAGGGACCTGTGGCATCGACCTGTTTACTCTGCGCTCCCAACAAATATTCACTGTTTTACCAACAGAACAAATTCCCATTCTGGCCCCTCCACATGTATAAATGAGTGCCATGTCCCGGAATTAATGGACTTAACAAGCCCAGTGACCAGAAAAGTGCTTAGGCTACGAATTTGCTCAACAGAAGTGCAGTGTCAAAGGGTTCCTGTCTGGTCACACGTCCAAAGGGAAAAGGTTCAACAGTTCATTGATGGGAATGCTTTTTATGTGCTCCAGTCTGCCAGTGGGGAGGGTAATCGAGTCCGGCAGGCCGGCGGGGGCTGAATGGCAGCCGTGGGGGCCATGGGATCAGTGTTTTGATAACAAGTGTCTGCTGCTCTTTGGGCCTGGGGCTTGATGCCTTTTGTGCTGGTCCTACTGTCCGTTAGGCCTGCATGACTGCGTGCCGTGTCAGAAAGCTCCACAGACGTGGACGTGGACACGCACTGGGCCCCCCTTCGCCAGCTCCACAGTCCTGCAGAGGCCTCCAAAACACCCGGCTGTAAATACAGCATCTCACAGAGTCAGAGTTTCTTTTAAGTGCCTATCCCCCAGTGGAACACATTTTAACACGCCTCGCATTGTCTCGCTGTGTGAGGCTTGGACTGATTAAATTGTTTCCATTGCCCACTTGGCTGAAGGCAGATATTTAGTCAGGGTCAGTGTGTGCAGTGACAATAAGCCCCACCTGTGTGTTTTGGCCTCCATCAGTTGTGGTCTCTGCTCCACTATTGGCTGAAAAAGGGTCGTATCTGTGCAGCAGAGCAAACCTGGCAGCACCACCCCGACCTGATGTCATCTGATGTTACAGAGGATCCCTGTTTAGCCGTGCTCTGCTGTTTATCAACACTTCGGCTGGCACATATTCCGCTCATGTCCCCGGTAGTCAGCTGTGGACGCAGAGTCGGTTCAGGACTGCACATGCTCTGCAGTGATTTATGCTGGCGTTAAGCAATGAGGCTGAGCTCACCACACTAATGGTTCTCAAGGAGCTCAGCTTGACTTTGTTATAAACACGCAGCCAACAACAGCCATATCCTCAGAAGTTGATTAGTGGTTGTGTTAGTGACATGTTAGTATATTGCCAGTTGATATTCTAAACTGATCGCTATAAAGTGGATTTTAATAAATATCATTATTCGTCTCTGGGAAAAGTCCCCTTTCTCGGTGAGGTTTTGCTCTGTATGCCTGGAAACCAGAATAGGCAGCAGACTGACAGTCCACTATGAATGATTCAGACAGGTTCAGGGTCAGTGATCTGTGGCCCATCCATCTCCACATCCAGTCCTCACCTCAATTTAGAGAAGACGGAACATCACAAAGCACGAGTGGAATTTAGACTCTGTGCCGCAAGTTGTTTTAGGGATTACCATTAACAAACACAGCGGAAATCACATGTGAGCATCCCCTCATGTGACTTCCTATTGCTTCTGCGAGCGTTAAAAACCCCAATGCCTTGGCTTTTGATTTCGGCCAGCTAAAGTACTTATTGCATTTTCTCTGCTTGGTTTTGCTGCACGCAAAGCGGGACGGCAGGAATACTGAGCGAGGGAGGAAAAGGCAGGAAAATGGCAAGGAAGGGAATAAAAGATCAACAAATCCCCGCTCCACTTTCAACTCAGCTGGCGCACCTGCTTCGTGTTAAGAGTGCAGCGCTGGTTGTCGGCAGGCATGGGGTCACTGGCGCAGACACTTTGAGTCTGCGCTCAAAGGCATGGCGTACAGATGCCGCCGTAACCTCTGCTCACATTTATAGAAACCGTTGCCCCCACATGTGCTTGCATGTGTGCAATACGTACGCTCACCTAACTGGCGTAGCGGCTCCTCTCCGAGTCGGGAGGCGTTTCTTACATAACCGCATTGTCTCACTTCCCTCATGTTGGAGTGTGTTTGATGAAAAGTGTGGTTAGTTCGGATCCTATAATGCTGCGTCACCCAAACCACTGTGGTACATCTGAATGTGTAATCTGGTATTACCATTGAGATGTCATGCTGTAATCTTCCTGCTCCTTTGGCTGCACAAGTAGCATCATTAATTTTGAATGGTTGATCGCATTTGTTTTGTAGAAACTACAACCGTACACCAGCTACTTTTCCTCCTGTTTTCCTCTTTTACACACACACATGCATACGTGGACGGGCTCAGAAACACAGATTTCATGGGGATGGCGTACAATGAGCGGGGTCGAGGTTTTCCCGTGCAGCTTTACCGAGCTCGTTGTCTGCGCACAAGATCTGATATTGGTTTTCCGACCGCGCTGTAACTAAGCTCATTTTATTTCATAGTTGGAGGAATGCAGCTAAAAGAGGTTCTAAATGCTTGGATGCTTTTGGAAAAGACAGGCCAGAGCATTGATTCACTCCACCTGCCACCAGCACACTGAGCCCAGATTCTGCCAAAGCCTCAGACCCACTACTGTTTTCTTTTACTCTGCACCGCAAGAGTCCAGAGCCTTTTCAAGACTTGATAGATCCCTGTGAAATTCCTCCTCACGGACTCCATTTCATTGTCTGATAAATGCCATTTCCACCCCACAGGCTTAACCTCAGCCGTCGGATTCCACCTCGGCACCATTTGGTTCTGATAAACATTTCCATCAATAGCAGAAAATGAACAGATGTTTATGAATTTGTAATAGACTGTATACAGTTGTGATAGCATCGCGCTGATGAGGTTTGACATTTCGGGTAAAAACTGCATTTTTCCTTCATATGGTCGTGACGAGAAAATTCTGGTGTTCAATCTGGGCCAAATTTTAAGGACACCTGACGGAGCATCATGTTCTCATCCATCAACCGCAGAATTTATTTTAAGGTTGACGACATCTGTCTGATTGTTCTTCTCCTTTTTTTTTTCTTTTACAGTTTCTCCCAAGTGTGTCCACAATGGAAAGGATTTCTCTGAGGGAGAGGTGTACCGCATGGACCCCTGCTGGCTGTGTCAGTGTCGGGGAGGAATCTCCTTCTGCTCCAAGGCAGAGTGCGCCGAGCTGGACTGTGAAAACTTCTACATTCCTGAGGGCGAGTGTTGCCCCGTCTGCATAGGTACACGCGTTTATGATATTCTTAAAATACAGCAATCCAGTTCATCATTTTAACACGGTTGAAGCTGGAAGATTCTGGTGTTTTGGAGGTTTGAGACACTGATGCAGCAGAGGTAGAGGCGATATCAAAATTCCCTGACCCTTACCTCCAGCGACCCCGCTATAATGGAACCCTCATATAACCAGCTTCCACGGTTGTTAACAATTCTGGCATATAGGCGGCACAGCAAAGAGCCAGCCGGGGGTTCATTTCCACTAGCGGAGACTTAAGAACATAAAAACCCTCTTTTAGTGTGCAGGGCATGCCTTTGTAAGCTGTGGATCTGACTTAATGGGGGGGTGGCCCACTTGCAAAAACACATGTGCTCAAAGCCAGGTAAGGAGCTCTGATATGTGTATTTGGGATTGTTAAAAAAAAAAAAAAAAAGTGGGGGGCTCCAGCCCATGTGGCAACCACATTACAGTCTGCCAGAGGTTTGTGGATGGAGACGGTAGCCAGCTTTGGCCTTTGCCTGCGTGGCTACAGTTGATCAGATGCATGAGAGAGAAGACAAAAGAGTGCAGAGGAGATCATGTTAGGTCAGTGTTGGAGGTACACCTGGAATGTGCAGGCGTTTAGATGGTGTGGAATGCTTTCATCTTCACCTTATGGAAAGCTGCTCCTTCTTACTGCATCACTCACCAAGAGGAACATTGGATATGATGCTCAATGTGGATTACAAGGTGTATTAAAGGTTAACTGGTGGTGATTATACTTAAAGCAGTACTTAATATTTCTATGGGAAAGAGGTTGCCTGTCATGATAATCTCTGAGAGAATTACCAGCAGATTCTAAAGATTTACAGAGACTTTTTTGTTGTTGTTGCTGTTTTACTTTGTTCTCACCATTCATCTCAACATTGTTCAGAGTAGGACAAAATCATTATGCACACTCCCACCATCATCAGACATTAGATAGAATGTGACTAGATGGTGACCATGGTGGAGAATTTAGCAATTGAAGAGTCGGATATTTTACTCATGAGCTGGTAGTGACCAAAAATTGAGAACTGGATTTGTCAGATGGACAAAAACATCAATCTTAATGTTGCTCTCTGTCTGTTGGATGTATAGATGCTAACACAAGCTGTGAAGTAATAATAGGTCAGTGTTTCGTTAACAGTTTGTCTGCAATGAATAAGAAGTAGCTCCTGTGCATTACATCAAGGTATGACAAGCATGTGCAAGACTGTGTGATTTAGCCTGTGAAAACTTGACTCGGGTTTGGAGACTGTTTAACAGCAAGCAAACAGAAAAATGCTGTTGAGTTGCATTGTGGGACCTGTAGGCTTGCTTGCAGCTTGACCCAGTCCTGGCAGCAAACTGGACAGCTGGACCTCCGCTGCATTGCTTTCAGCAACTCTTCTATTCAGTCTCTCTTACAAAACAGCAAAATGATGAGTGAAACTTCTAAAGTTTTATTCTAACAGTCAAAGTGCAGCCCGCATGAGGTGTACACAGCGAGAGAGAAAAATAGATCCTGTTCAGGTTAATCACAGCCAGATGGTCGGAACCTCAATAGCCAAAACTCAGCAGGGATCAGATATTACAAATAGGACTCCTGTGTACAGTACACAGCAACCTTCCTTCCTCACACACATTCAGCGAGCAGCGCCGCACCCGTAAACACAGAGAAATATGAACACACCTTTGTTCCACACTGACACCGAGAGAAAATGCTGAGACCACCTTCTAACCTGCCTCCAAAACAAGTTAAACTGTTTATAGTAAATGGGGGGAAAAAAGGCTTTCAGAGCTGGGCTAAGGCTTCATACATCACCTCAAGCTGAGCAGAGGGGCTTCACAGATTGGCTTTTAAACTGTCCCAAACTTTATGGTTCCTACTTAAGGCTAATGGCAACAGAAATGAAATTTTTAAAGTGCTTTCTTTGCTTTGGAGCAGAATTTATGGTATAAAATGCTGGTCTAGCCTTTGACCTTTTGGGGTCACAGCTGAAACTCACATGGAGAAGTTCAAGCTTTCATCCAAAAAGCGAGCGGACGCTGTGGGGAACAGCAGTTATGAATGTCATCGACCGTTCTGTTTCCAATTACCAAATCTCTCTCAGGACGGCGGAGCAATGGCCCAAATTTCAATTGTCTCATTTGAACTTAAATCCCTACGTATGTTGTCACAAAGCCAGCGGCCTCGCCCATCGATAAATGTAAATATGTCATCCAGATTCAACACTGTTTTCTCTCTAGTTCTTGGTCAAAGGCCAGTTTTCATAACTTGTTAGCTCCCTTGTGGAGTATCCTGCTTCCTACAGCTCTGCTCTCACTCTGCCTCCCGTTAATTCAATCACAGCAGAGGATGTAGTATCAGACACACTGCACTGCAGCTTTGGCTTTAATTTAATGGCTTTCATTCATGGAAGCCAAACCAAACTATACATGTGACTTCGCTCAGGATTAGATCAAACATTCTCGTCTTCGCGCTTCTTCCAAAAACCCACAGTCTCTTTCTTTCCTCTCAGATGTGGAGCTGCTGTCGATGGACAGCACTAAGGCCAGTTGCTGGGTGAACAATAAGCTGCGAGCTCACGAGGAGCAGTGGAAAGAGGACGACTGCACGTTCTGCCAGTGTGTGGATGGAGAACCTCACTGTACAGCCATGGCCTGCAAACAGAGCTGCCAGAACCCTGTGAAGATCCCTGGAGAGTGCTGTCCCTTCTGTGAAGGTACACTGTTGCTCCTCTTTTATATTTAATAAATATATATATATATATGTATGGCTAGCATCAATAAAAGCCACACATTAGCACACAGACCATTTAGGAGGCTCCTGTGGCCCTGCAGCTTTTCTACAGAGGCCGTGTCGGCATGGGCTCATTAAAGGGGAGGCCGCAGAGCATTCTTCAAGCTGCAGGGTTCTTTGTGTTCCTTTATTACCCTTGCCCGCCAAAATGAGACCCACCTGTGTGCGCGAGGCTACGGCATGCTTTTAACGCAGGAGGCTGCATAATTGAAGTGGATCCTTTTTTAAAAAGTAATTAGTTACAGCTCGTTGGGCCGCTCCTCCCACCGAACGTGGCAGGAGGCGTTTGATGGGAATGGCGATGGCACATGTGTGTGTGTGTGTGTCTTGTTCCATCCTCGTTTATTGTCGCTTGGCCCCGATTCAAGAGGCTCTGGGCAGCGCTAGTCTGACTTCAGTCCAGGCTGTGTTTGCGTTCTCTTATCACTGGTAGTTTTAGAATTACAACATGCTCCAGACACATTCGACTTATTAATGGGAGACAGTTCCGCACAATAAGACGGCGGTATAATCCCCCCTCAGAGTGCGACCCACCCTGGTGTAATTGCTCTACATTTATCTGTAATTACTGTTTATAAGTAGAGCGGTGTAAATAGGTAGCTATTACGGCTGGCACAGAAAGCACAGATGAAGAGCTACACCTGAGGGGCTTCAAGCACACGTATATAAAACAACAAATTCATAACAGTTCCCTCATGCAAAGCTGTCAACCTCCATCATCTCTTTTGTTCTGCAGAGCCTTCCTATGAAACTGTTAGCCCCATGCTATGTCCTCCTCTGGAGAACTGCTCCCTGTCCGGGAACGACTGCCCCTTTGGCTTCCATCAAGACAAAAATGGATGTCTCCTCTGCCAGTGTCTCAACAGTAAGTTCACTTTCCTCACTTTGTGTTTAAAGGGTTAAAGTTTCAGGGAATAGGTTGCAGAAGCATGACCGATTTATACATGTCCTCTGACATGCTGCTTCTTGCAGTCTCGCGTTACAGCGGTGGACATACAGCGCTCTATTTACATGTTTGCTCACGCTGATGTCAGGAAGAGAAACCAAAAAAAGACAACCGCTCGGTTTTGACAGCACCGCGGACATGTTGATATTCATCTCAACTTATGTGTGTCTTTGCAAGGTTCTCTTGTCACAGGAATGTTTTCTGTGAGCAGCCCCATAGCTACTCATGATGGATTGTTGTGCCCGTGATCAGATGACCTCTCTCTCAACTCTTTCAGATGACTCCTGCCCCGACCTGGGGAAATACTGCTCCCTGCAATGCCCAATGGGATATGAGAGGGATGATTTTGGCTGTGAGGTGTGCGAGTGCAGTATCCCCACGCCCAAGTGCCGACCTCTGACCTGCACTAAGACTTGCCCCTATGGATACGTGTAAGTACGCCCATCGATCTCACGGGTTTCTCATCCCCCCAAAGACCAGCAACGCTCATTTTTCAAGCATGTTTTTTTTGGTCTGTTTAAAAGGCAGCTTTGGTCCTACACAGCCACAAGACAGACGAGTTTGAGTGGCTTGTAGAGATTGGAGAATGAGAAAAATGTGCTCCAGTTGAGATGAGGGTTAAAGGGATTTAATTCTCTACATTATAAAGTAATTTTCCCCCACCCACCTCTTGTATGTCATTTGCTGTGGTTAATATTATGAGGTGGTGCCCCGAGGCTGCTGCCTGTTTAAAAGGAAGTACAACAGGTTATTGCAACAGTAGTTTGGCATCCAGGATCAAAGGGTCTACCTTGGTGGCCAATCTGAGGTGTCTAAACCTATGTGTTCGTCTGAGTAATTCACTGTGAGGTCCACACCAGCCTCTCAGCCCCCCTGCGATGCCTCTCCCCCCTAATCCCATTTAACCCAATCAAACATCTGGAAGTGCTCTCTACCGGGACGCTCGGTCCCCGGGCACCACTCTCGTTTCATAAATCATCATCCTGTCACAAAACATCGATCAAAAACCAACACCAGGACAAAAGCGGCCTTTATGAGGCGCGCACAGTTCTGATATTTCAACCCCTACGCTCGCTCGAGATGGGCCCCGATAATGTGAGCAAGAGGAGAGCGGAGAGGATGAGGAGGATTCTGTGGGGAACAGAGGAGCAGGAAGTCCGAGCTTTATCCTTCATAAGCAGCTGTTTAGGTCTCGCCTCAGAAGTCTGAAATCCTGTGAGAGCCTGCCAGCCTTACAATGCAGATCTGTCTTCTCACACAGGACTCCTGCATGTAGCCACCACAAAGAAACCAAAAAGCACAAAGGATCTCTGTTTATACAGGATGTATTGATGACATCCTGTGAGCACTGTGAGGCATATGTGCAAAACTTGACGGCCTCGAAAGTGGGACGAATGCAAACCTTATAAAAAATGTTCATACGCGTGTTAAACTCTCCTCTCTCGTGTTAACGGTCCACATTCTCAGGCCGGTTCTTACGGCTCTAAGTCGTGTTTGGAGTGCCGGTAGTGTGTTTTCCATCCTTCATAGCTCAAAATCATCACTGTGACCACACAGGTCATGAATGGCATTCTTCTGGCCATCACAGTTGCGGCACACTGGAAATTGTGCCGAGCCAGCAGTCCCAGACCGGGGGCCCCCAGTGTCTCCCCAAGCCCCTCTATCCCCCTGGAGCCCAAAGCGCTGCTTGGCATTCCACACACCATCTTTAAACAAAGCCTTGCTCTAAGGTCGCAGCACTCTCTGTCTCCGTATTTGTACAGTGAGGCTCTGGCCAAACCCCGCACAGTGTTGTTTCAATGGCTGTTATTGCTGTTTCAGCATAGATAGGCTCCTGTGTTTGCTGAGCCTCACATGCTCTGTCCTCTTTATGGGACACAGCACCGCATCATCGGTCCGAGGGGGTCGTTTAATTTACACCGGCACGGCAGATGAAGATTAATCGAGTAATTATCCGAGCTTAATGAGGCCGTTGCATTATACAGGAATCATCACTTACCTGCAGCGAAGAGGACAGAGAGGAAAGGCTAAGTGGCTGAGTGAGAATGAATGAGACAGGGAGGGAAGGAGAAGGAGTCCAGAGTGAGAGAAGTGTAGACACAGGTCATTCTTTCATCTGGGTTTTGACAATTTATCAACCTGCAGCTCATCCATGTTTTATTAGGCAGATAATTGGATCCAACTGGTCTATTTCCAGCCTCTGAGCTTCGTTCTGCTCTTCTCTCAGCATGCAGGGCTTTCCCTTTAACGCTGTTATGCTCTGACGATTGAGCTCAAATCGTCACTTGTATTTGACCATCAAAAGGCCTGTCTTTATCTGTAACATCAACAGAGCTGTATCATCTACATTAACTCTTATCTTGCCACTGCTCACTGATCGTCTTAAATGTCCTCCAGAGACTTTTTGGAGCAATAAGGATGGCAGCGGGGTGAATTGAAAGCATCTGAATTAGCTTTAGATTGGCTCTTTCAGAGTCTTTGGGTTGGTATGATGTGCAAACCGCAGGGATCTCACATGTTGGCCTTTTATTTGCCCTTCTTCAAAGGCAGTTAATATAGAGAGGGGAAAGCAGCTCCAGATGTTGATTATTCTTGACTTGAGCATCTGGGTTTCACTGTGTCACAACACCATGTTGTTCCACAGATCTCCTAAAGAAAACCTCAACGTGAAGCAATTTTAAACTCTGTTTGAGCTACACAGGAGCGGTATTGTTTACTTCCTAACACACTGTTTACTTCCTGACACGCTGTTTGCTTCCTGACACGCCGTTCTCGTGATTGAGCTTTATTGTCGCGCGCCTCATCATCGCGTGCCTGTTTGTCGGCCTGCAGGAGGAACAAGCACGGCTGTGAGATGTGTCGCTGCGTCAAGTGTCCTCCCTTCACCTGCGACAAGCACTGCAGCAACGGCTACCGGCAGAACAGGAAGGGCTGCTCCATCTGCATGTGCAAAGGTAACCGAGATCTCTTTGGAATCGGGATTCATTGTGGGTAAAAGGGTTCTACAGAGGCTGAGTATTAGGTAACCAGAAAGTTGATAGGTTGCAAAGGAGACACTTCCTATCTCACAATGGACGTCTGTAGTGAGGCTGCAGCTGATGATTGTTTTAATTGTAGACTAATCAATATTGTCCTGAGTAATGGATTAGGTGTTTGGTTTATAAAATATAAATGTTGATCAGTGTTTTCCAACATCCTCACATCTTGCTTTGTCCATAATTTAAAGATATTCAGGTTATTGTCATAAAGGTATAAAAAAAAAGAAGAATTTTTCAGATTTTAAAAGCTGGAATCAGACAATCTATTTCTTTTTTCTAATCGGTTAATCGCTGCAGCTTGGTAAACGTCTTTAAACAACATTTCTTTGAGATTTTAGAAACCTCCTTTGCAAAAATCACACTGGGTTTTTACTGACTCAGTAGTACTCCCTATGAAAAAGAAAATGGAAATTCATGTTCAAAACTGATGGATTGAACTCTTGGCTAACCAAGACCCGGGCAGTATCCCAGCATTATTCCACTTGATATCAATAACATGACAGTAGATGGAAGATGCCTACTGCGAGCTGCCAACAAGCATCAGCATGAAGGAAAATTCTGAAAAGTCGTAATTTATTTTGAATTCTACACAAGCGGTGCCGCTGATAATTTATTAGGGGCTGAACGATGTGATGATTTTAAATCGTGGATGATCGTACTTTGGCGTGAGATCTGGGTTTTTTTTGCTTCACATGAGCAGAGCAACAGTTGGTTGTGGCACAACGAGGACGACATACTACGTATCTTAGGTTTATAACTTAACAACTAATCTATAACTGTATGATCACATGAATTCAATTAAATATTTATGCTCAGAACGAGGATCACGGCATCAATGAAAAGACAAAATGTTCACTTTGCACAAAATCCTGTGAAGATTTGCTCAATTTTATGTGAAATTTACTCGGCACAGTCATTTATTTATTAACCTTTCCTTTTTTTAAATAATTTAATTAGCTTGTCTTTGCTTTGCTCTATAGTCAAAAGGTTTAACTGCCATTAAACATACATTCATGGCACCCAGAGGATGAACCCTGCTTATCTTTGCAAGCTCTTAATCTTTCTTGCATATTCAGGTCAACAGTTGGACTTCAATTCATACATTCATAGTTTATCAAGACCTCTACTGAATAAGCTCCTTCTTATAATATATGCATCACCCACCTCTAAACAGTTTAAATATCGAGCTTCCTCCTCCTTATATTTACCTACAGTTCCAAAACAAGCGCTGAGCTGTAAGCAGTGTAAGTGGTGGAGGACAGGCGGAGAAAGGACAGCGTTGTGAGCGGAGATGAATTTCTGATACGAAGCTGCAGCTGTGATTTCCTGTGACCTTTTGCTTCTCTGCGTCCAGACTGGGACTTTTATGTGCGCTTATTTTGCTTCTTGTTGGTGTTTAGCTCCGTCCAGGGGATGTGTGCGCGACTCTAATTAGATTCCCTCGACCTCGGAGTTTAAAGCTAGTATGCAGAAGCCGTATTTATGCTCCACCACATTTTATGCGTTGTGTTTGTTTTGCCGTTTTAGCTGCGTTATAAATATTTCAGCCCTCATGGTTTTCTCGTATGGCGAAACGATCGGTGCACCTGGCTCCGCACCTCCACAAACAGAGGAACACACACAGACTAAACCGCTGTTTACCTGATTTTGAAACTCTTGACTCAGACTCTCTGTCGGCTACTAAAATATTTAGACAGGTAAACTTTTTTTTGGAATCTGATTTTTTTTTTGTGTGTGTTTTTTAAGATATAAAAATAGAAGAGAATAGACATCGAAACATCTGTCTGAACAGAGCAACGCTGCACAGCTCACTGCGCTCAGCTTTATTCCAGATCCCTAACAAGCTTTAAAAGCCCTGCTGCGTCAACTTCGCAACTCGGGCTCTTAACAAGGTTTATGTGTCTCAGCAACAACCTTTTAGTTTTCTGTCAGCGGAGAAAAATCAAGGGGGAAATGTATTAAGCTGCCTTCTTATAAATTGATTATTGGCAAATAAATACGCGATGAAGGAAGGTCAAATCATAACTGTTCCACTATATGAAACCATAACCACCTTGCTCTCACTTTAGCCTTTAATGAAATTGGATCTAAGACAATAACACCGGCCCATTTTACTGTAAATCATAAAGGCGCTTAATGAAATTTCCACAGTGAATTTACAAGTTTCTTTGCCACAGCAGGCTGCGTTGCTTCTTTTTTTTGTTGCACAGCTATTCCCTAGCCGCCCCACTAATGTCTTTCATGTCTGTGTCTGCAGACAGTGGCCACGTCCCAAGCACCACCGCGGCTGCCCCGATGCCCAGCTACTGCCTCACCTCCAACGGGCACCGATACGAGGAAGGCGACGGCTGGCACGACGGCTGCCGTGACTGTTACTGCCACTCGGGCCGAGAGATGTGCGTGCTCATATCGTGCCCCGTTCCCAGCTGCTCTCACCCCGTCGTCAAGCCCGACCAGTGCTGTCCGACCTGCGAGGGTACGTCTCGGCGTTTCAAACTTCTTTTTTTTAAAATACAGGATCAAAGGATCATTTCAGGTTATTGCAACTATTTTCAGAATGTTGGCTGGTGTGTAGTAAAAACACAGCGAGTCAGTTCTGGGAATGCGTGGCTCAGAGGAAGTCTGATGGGGCAAGAAACACAAGCAGGCAGGTTTTAAACAAACCACCATGTTGGTTAGACTCATTTGGAGTAAATGAGGGAGAATGGTGCAATTGTTCACCGAGCTATTCATTGAAAACCTCCATCCTGGCTTGCACAATGACTTTCTAGTCCCCCTACCTCCTGTACATGTCTCCAGTGCACTACATCACAGTATTTCCTGATCTCACTGTATCATCGTCACAACCAACGAAGCTGAAGTCCTAAACAGAAAATAAAGTTTGAATAAAGTGGAATAATCCTTTTCAAAGACAGTGCTCTAACAGTGATTCAGCTTTGGATCGTTTTCTAGCTTTTAGATCTTAAAACTTGGTGGCCTCTTGAACTTCCAAACACACATTCTCTATCTGTTTCTCTAAAAATGGAAGGCACACTGATCCACACTTTTTTCTTTTTTTTTTTATCCACCACAACCCTTCGACTCATGAGGGATATTTATGGAGGAGTGACTCAGTTGGCTGTTCAAATATTTAGGAGTAAAAGAATGTCTACAACTTTCAGAAGCTTTGCACACTTTGCAGTCAGGGGACAACAGGCTAACTCTTTGCAGATGTCTGCTACTCTGCTGGACGGAGAAATGTTTTCACTAAATTAGTGTCAAAAAACAACTGTAGACACCAGCGTCCACTGCCTGAGGCTTCCTTTTTAATGGACAGTGGCCTCTTAAACGTCCTTATTCCAGTAACCTCCGACTGTTTGCTCTTTGGAGATTCTTGTCTCACATTATTGTGTAGCAGTTACGGTTAAGGGCTGAATGTTTGGCAAGAAAGCCGGGATTTGATGTTAGAGGTGACTGATTTTGTGCTTCTCCTCTTCCTCTATGTAGATGAATCAGGCAGCGGCCAGCCAGAGGGGATGGACATGGTGGTGTGCAGAGCCCCTGGGGGGGAGTTTTATGTGGAGGGGGAGACCTGGAACCTGGACGAATGCACACGTTGCACCTGCAGGAAGGGACGCGTCCTGTGCGACACTGAAGTGTGTCCCCCGGCTCTCTGCCAGACCCCAGTCAGGAACAAGGACACCTGTTGCCACGTATGCCCAGGTAATCAAAAAAGCCCAGGCTTTGCAAAAGTTGGGGAACTTTCAGTCGGGGGGGAGGCTGAATACCTCCAGGAGGGGCCGTCAGAAGTTTAGGTAGAAGGCAGAGAAAGTTTAAAGCTGTTTTGGATGTGCTATCAGCATGTGGTTTTGGAAGGTCTTGCATGTTGCACTCTGTCGGGCAGTTTTATGTCAGGCACACAGGCTCATAAAGAAACCAGCCAAGACCGGTTGGGTTTACATAGAGATCCTCCAGGCAGGCAGCAGCACATGTGGACCGCTTTTACCCGGCGGCCCACACTGGAGGTTCATCTAACTCCCTTTGCTGGAAGCGAAAGAATGCAACTAATCTTTGCTGAATCTGTGCTATTTCTCCGGTTATGGGAATATAGTTTGAAACAAACGTCTACGCAAATGCAAAACCACACGCATATTTTATTTACAACTGTTCCCAAACACTCCGGTCTCTCTTATACACTTATAAACTTCTAAACAACATATCCCAAGCACTCCCAAGCATGAGGCCCACAAATCAGCAATGCATGACTGCGCCTGAGAGCTGCTCCTTGAGAATGCCGGTCCCGCCTTATCGCTGCATCTCCCTTCACAAAAGCAGATTGTCAGAGGCCGGCCTTTGATATATGTATGGGCCTGGTCACCAGGAATGTGGGAATAATACACATCTCACTGACAGGCCCTGTGATGTATGTGTACAGTGGAGTGGTGCTGTGTGTACATGCTAACGAAGTCTTTGGTCATGAAAAGGCAATAGATCTCAGGCCTGCGGGGGTCTGATGAGAGAGACAGATAAGGTCCGAGCCCTAGCTGACATCTCCCATATGGAGTCACTTGCGTTTGTGTTTAACATACAGTAAAGCATCTTATCTTGCGCCCTAAAGGCCTAATAACCCTTTGTGGACTGATGTGTTGTACAGCAAGGTTAAATGAAGGAGTTGTTCAGAAGCAGGCGCCTTGAGTGTACAAAAGTAGGTTTTTACTTTAAAAAAAAAAAAGACTATTTTCTCCAAGCTGTAGCTCTACATTTCCAGGTAAAGAGGCCATAAAGTGACATACCGCAGTTTCACCTTTGTGGTTTTCCATGATTGACCCAATTTACACCTGTGTGCACCCGTAGACGAGACCCTCAGCCCCTTGCTGCCGGTGAACAACAGCCAACAGGAGTACTGCATAACCAGCGATGGGGACGTGCTGCTCGCCGGAGACTCCTGGAAGGCCAACGCCTGCACCAGCTGCACCTGCAACAACGGCACCATTCAGTGTTTCTCCCAGCGCTGTCCTGCTGCCAACTGCAGGGTGCCCGTTTTGCGCAAGGGCCAGTGCTGCCCACACTGTCTCGGTGAGTATTTAAGTGCGTCGCAGTAAAGAGAAAAGCAGCCTTTTATACAGTGCATGCGCCAAAGTTGTCTTTAGACTCAGCTTTGAGTGTTTTTATTGCACTGAAAATACAAAATAAAAAAAAAAAGAGTGAGTTTAGACACTAAATGTAGTTTATATTCCATACTAAAATGTAGTTTATGTAACACTTCCACTTACTGTGCAAAAAAATACCATCCTTTATAAGAAGTGGTGCCACTGGAACAAGACACAGCCTGTTGAGGGAAAAGCTGTAATTCATAACGCCGCATGTCAAAGAAAGAGAGGGAATGCCAGCGTCCAGACTGACTGTGTTTGTGTGTGTTTGCTCGTTAGACGTAGCCACTCTGGCGCTACATAGGCAAACACGATCACTCACAAAACATTCCATGTGACACACACATACACACCGTCCACTCAGAGCGAAAACATTCCTCAAGCATCCGCGCATTCACACGTGTTTCCTGTCCCCCGGCTGAATCGGCCCGCGACACTCTCTCCGCAGCGGCACAGGAAGGCAAAGTTCCATGTCAGCTTTTCCTATAGAGGAAAACCCCGGCATAGGCTTCCATTGTTCGCCCCGATATGTAGCCGTTTCACCGGGCCTTTTGTTTTTGTTATTTGCCCAGTGGAAAACAGAGCTTTTTACGTAATGCCTCAACAAAGCGTTACAGTGGAAGTTAAGCGGACAGATCCTATAAACACAGCTTATCAGTTGAGACACCAGGGAGTTTATACACTACCTCACAGTTACAAATATTTATGCCTGGCAATGTTTCGCATAACAACGGTCACATTGGTAACGGATATTATTTCTGCCTGAACAGACGTGACCACGTCGGTGCCCGTGATGGTGTCCACAAACGCCCCCAAGACGACAGCCGCCACCACGGTGGACAGTACGCTGTGGATCACTACTGTCACCGTGCCACCCATCATTGCTGATACAGGTAGCTGCTTATTAAATGTCCTCTTCCAGCATGTCTGCACACACATGCACTCTCCAGCAGTAACTCCATCCGAGTTACTTGGCATGTTTGCAATTTTATCCCTGCCAATCCATTTCAGTGTGTAAACTAATGGAGGGGATTAGGGATGGCTTGATAAACGAGCGAAACAGATACTAACTCATGCTGAACTAAAACAATAATGATAAATGGACATTGGCAAAAACATGATCCCTCTCGGGACACCCATCGTTAATTCTTTAGCGTGAACAACTGAGCTGGGAAATCTGCCAAACGTCAAAGCAAAGAAATAAGCTGTTTTCAATTTAGATTTCGTAAACGTTGCGGGCAAAGTAACGATCGAGCTTTTTTTTTTGTGGGTTGCATACTCAAAATCAATGCTGCCTGTGTCCCACAGATGAGCCGGGCTTGGGCGAGACTTACCCCAGTCAGACAGAGATGGCCCTCATCTACCAGTCAGCCGCCTGGATCCTGGCAGGCCTCCTCCTCGCCATCATCATCTTTCTCATCGTGGCGCTGCTCGTCAACAAGAAAAAGAAGTGGGTGCAGATGTCCTGCTACAGCGCACCAAAGAAGGTGAGGGGTCAACTGTAGATCACATTAATCAGCTTATGATTTTTGAAGCGCTGGCTTGAGATGGTGCAAAATTGCACAGATTCCCTCATATAGAGAGCCGTATGTGCCAAGTTTAACTGCAGATAAGTCAGGAGGCATTTTCCTTGATCTTCCAGTTACTGCTTGAACCAGTGCTAAAGCTGTCATGACTTTAGGATTAATGTAGTTTCCCTTTGCTCTGCACTTTCAGCTGGTAGAAGGTCACGTCAGTCATAAAATCTCTACCGTGAAATGAGAGTGAAAAATCTGAATTTATCAGAAGTCATCTCTTTCACAACGAACAAGCGCATAAATTAGTACGCTGTCAACACGTGCTCGCTGTGAGCTGAGTTACGGCTTCAATCTAACCCACAGGGATTGTGTTGTTTGTGCGTTTTCCCCCTGCAGACAGTGATCCTCAAGAAGCATGTAAACAAGAATTCAGTGGTGTACATGGAGCCCTCCAAGGAGAACAAATTTCAGAATGTGAAGAGCGACTGCGGCATCATCCACTTCTCTCCGGAGATGGGCTCCCCCTGCACGGACAAGATGACCATCCCCAGGGCCAAGCTGAGCATGGGCAACGACTGGACGCCGCGCTAAAACAAAAGAACAAGAAAAAAGAAAAAAAAAACCACCACCACCCGTCTCACTCTGCAGATCAGAGCTGTCCGGCACCTCCCACTCTCTCCTGCTGTAATCCTGGTGGTTCGTGTAGCAGTGCACACACCTCGAGCGCCGCCTTCTTCCCACCCTTTTTCTTTGTGTGACAGTAAAACCGCGGATGCTCTCCAAGAGACCAAGCAAGTGACCACTGTTTCTTTCATTATGTGTCCATTTTTCTTCTGTATTTTGGGTGGAGTGACGTGCTGGGAGGCGGATGGACGGGGTGGACACATAAAAGGACACAGCCACTCTGGGCTCTGCTTTAAAACAGAGAAGGAGGCCGCCAGAGAGGCTCCTCTGTCAGAATCAGACTTTGACTGTGAACACTGTAATATTACTGCTTATTATTATTGCCTCTTTTGAAACTGGAACTTTTGGGGCAATAAGAGGAGCATTAAAAAAAAAAGAAAGAAAAAAAAAAAAGCTTTAGGACAGGGGGTTGGGCTGTAGTTGAAAGGGGGGCGTTAGAGGATGCTGCCCTCCCTAAGAGCAGCAGTGCTTCATGGATGTAATCATTGTCATCAGCAGGGAGCCCAAAGGAACTGGTAATCCCGTTGGATCAAATTGGGTTCTGCAGCCAAATCACAACAAGTCAGCAGGCTTTATATCGACCCCCAGATCCAAGCCCCTGCTTTAGAATGTGTGGTTTCCATCTTAGTTTTTTGTATATTTCTACAGTATTTGTACTAGATGTAGTGTTGTTCTTGGCCACCTCTTGTTTTTATTATGGGTGTCTCTGTGGGGCCAGATTGAAACATTTTGAAATGCCAGTCTAAACATTCCCCCCCATCCGGTACAGGAAGGACACGCTTCCCAGATAATGGCGTTGCTTCTACCTTCAAGTGACCTGAGTCATTCCATTCAAAAATCTCCCACAACAAACCGCATTTCCTTCAAATGAAATATGCGAGCCCACTCTCTAAACTTGTCCGCAGCGCAGCAGCCGCCGGTCGTCATATTTACACCGTTTCCCAAAGGAGTCGGCCAAGAATTCATCTCAGAAACATCAGAGCGGAAGCGGAGCGATGCCCTTCCAGGTAGAATGTCATTTGTATTGTCGGCAGAGGAGACCAAATGGTGCCAGACGCTTCATCTGAACCTATAAGGAATGTCTTTGATGCTATGCCTCACTTCATCGGAATCAGAATAACCTTAATAATCCCCATAATTTCATTCACAGCTGTGTGTGTGGGGGGAGCTACTGTTCACACATGCCAGTGGCGGTTAGTAACAATTCTTTTTAAAGCCTTACTTCTATAGCCTTAATGCATTTTCTTTGTCTTGTTTTTGTTTATTAACTGTTTGCCCATATAAAAAAAAAAGCCCTGTAATTTATTCACCCATTATTAAGATGAACAGATTGTGTTGTGCAGTTATGGTTCTCATCAGCTCTTCATATACAAGAGAATCATGTCGACATATACGTTTAAGGGGAGCTAGTTAGCATCTTGTACATAATGGTACACATTACGACATCAGCAGCGTGTTAAAGAGACGTAGCACTTTTCTTTGGAGCCAGTGTTTTAGAAAGCACCCTGCGGGATTCTTGGAGGGATAAAGGCCCTAATCAGGGATTTGATAGGCATATTAAGCACACAGAGATGTTAAACCACTCAAGTGAACACGCTGTTGCAGCTAGAGGCTCCGTACCAGTGCGATCAGTACGGGGAAGGACAGAGTCTGAGAAGCGTTGCAAAACAACCTGGGGTTTCAAAAGAAAAGGTTGGATCAGAGCTATCAATCCATTGCCAATATCTTAATACAAAGACGATTTTGATGCCAAAATTGGTTGGAGACCAATTCATATTGAAGTGTTTTCGTAACTCGGTAGATTTGTATCTGTTTGAATCATGACTATGTGCTTTAAAATGAAGAGGCGACTGTAAAAGCTTACGCAATTCTTTGTTCTTCTATGTGTTTAAAAAAAAAAGAAACAAAAAAAAGGTAGTTTAAATAAGTAGGACAGAAGAGTACCTTATTTATTTTTTCACATAGCTTTATTTATTAATACTAAACTATAGTTTGAGATTTTTTTTTTTGAAAATGAACTCCTAGTAGCCAAAGCTGCTGTACATTGTAGACCATTTACCATTTCTATCTGCTATATTCTATACAACCTTATTTATTTCACTGTTGCAAATCTTGTAAATATGTTTCCTAGATGATGAACTGTAACATTTACACTTTTTTTGAAAAATAAATGTGTGAACCAAAGTGGCGTGCAGCTTTGATACTTCAACTGCATCAGAGGACCAATTCCCCAAAGTGCACTGATGTCATCCAAGATGGTATCTGTTAGCGGTTCTTGATTCACTTGCAGGCTTCTACACATCTGGTCCTGGACTTTAGCTCCAAATGGGAATTTGTCTCCTCTTAGTTCCTTTAAATCTGATGGTTTGCTCTTGCTTACCACGGTCGTGCTCTTATCTCGGTAGCACAAGCAGATGTGTTCAGTGGAGGTGGCTTGTTTCTGAGGCGGAGGTCCTTCGAGATGAGTACTAGTGAGGAGCGAGAAGACCTCTCATCTATCCAATGAGCTAATAAAACACCGGAAAACAAAAAGACATGCGGGCCAGGCCTGGAAACCTGGATAATCCTGAGTGTAGACGGCGCTGTTGTTTTGACTTGTCCGGCAAAGCTTGCTCATAAACTTCAAGGTGAGGAAGCTTCTCCGGAAGGATCAATAAAGCAAACAGTGAGGTCAGTTTCCCAGGCCTTGAACAAGTCAAATACTGTAATACGAAGCTGTCAAAGTTGTACTGAGACATCTTCATAACTTCGATGAGTATCAGCTCCAGTAAATGACAGTAGATCAGAAGGTAAAACTCAATACTCTGATTGATAATCGTAGGCACCCTCAGGCTGAACATGGCTGTTAATACACGTCACACTTTTTTACACATACGTCAAATCACAGCATGTGGGAAAAAGTGATTTATTCCTTCTATTCATCTTGCTGCGAACTAGAAATGTAAAACAAATAATCTTCGATAAAAAGCCCTTTCTCTTTCAAACTCTCAGGTTCTATTAAGGCAATGAAGTCCACTCGACCACAAAACACAGAGAGGCTTTGGGGAAAGTTACCGGGCTTTGCTCTAAAGGCTGAAGTACCATTTAAGATTGTAACAAAAAAATCACCTGTTTCTTTGGGGCTCACACTTTCGTAGATAGAAAAGGTATAGATCTGTCAATCTTCAAGCAGTCTCTGCAAGTCCAAGGATTAAAAACAGTCTCTGGGAGTCGACTGAACATCAAACAAGGCGGAATATCTCCCAGGCCGGCGGAACTCCTTGGTTTTCACAGAAGGATCTTGTAGTAGTCGTCCTTGTAGCTGTACAAAACCACCACAGCCACCCTGCAAGAGGACAACATTTGTCTGTTATGAAAATTGGAATCATTTTGAAGACAAGGGGGGAAAAAATAAAAACACATGGTGGAGTTCCAAGTGGAGCATCTAAAAGTCAGGACAATGAAATTCAGCCAGGAGGGTTTCCAGGAAGCCAGATTAAGAGGCCGGTCCTGTTGAAATAACAGAGCAGACAACCCTGCCAAGAGTCCATGTCCAGGGTATCGGCACCCCATAACTCACAGTAGGAAGGAAAATCACCTTAATACTTAAAGTCCGCTCCGGTCATTGATCAAACCCCTAAAAACTCATCTCACTGTATTACAGTTACATATTTATTCATGTTAGGGTTTTTTTTCTCCAATGAAACTAATCCCTTCCTGCCCTAAAATGACTGAAATGTAACTCTACACCATTGCTTCCTCGACTGCTCAAATACTATCAGACTACTCTGCAACACTGTCGTAGGCTGTAATCTTGGAGTTATTAGTCATACATGCTCAGAGTGGGAAGTGATTCTGAAGACGAATAATGATACGTAAATACTGCAGTTAGACAGAATTATTTCCTCATGTTTGTTGCGTGTAAAATCTCAGGAATACAAATCTGTGTTTTTCAGACGGACACCGGTACACTGCAGCTTCAAGGTGGACACAATCGCCTATTTTACTCATGATGTGCAGTCCAGCATATTAAAAACAAGGTTTAAAGGGTCTGTGTGTATGTGAAATCACTATTAAGGTTTGTTAAGTCTAAATTATCGCTTTAATTTTTGGTGCTCTACAGTTGTGCCACTCTAGGAGCTCCCTATAGGAGAATATTAAATGATGAATTTCAAACATTAGAATGAATTTTTGCACAATCATTCATGGAGGAATGAGGAGGAGGAAACCTACCCAACCCCCAGACTTCTCCTCTTGTGATACCATGAAGCTGACTTTTTGGGTTTGAATGGAATGCTTGGAAATCTGGTACGGACATCAATGTTCTCTTAAGGATGAATTGTTTAAACTTTGGTCGTAATTCTTTCAAGCACCACTATCAGTTGAATAAGAAAATGCATCCAACACCTGCTGAACTAACGGCGTGAGCATCGGCTGCACCTCGTGTTTAGTGCTAAGCAGAAAATGACAGCATGATGACGCCCTGAGATTGTGAATAGTGTAAACAATGTACCTGCTCAACATCAGCCGGTTAGCACAGCCATTGTGTGGATGTTAGTAATATCATTTGGTTCAAGGTACCACTTTGTCCAACCACAGCCTCACAGAGCTGCTAGCATGGCCGCGGACTTGTTGAAACAGCGGTGAGGCTACAGGTTTTACATGCAGGTCTTGCCCGCAGTCGTTTTGGCTCAAAGCAAAAGGTCAGTGACTGCAAAGCCTCTGGGATAAGTTTAGTTTATGGTCCTGCTGCAGCCAGGAGACTGCTGCATAAGCCCTTTACCCCACTCATCTGGCCTCAGTTGCCTGTGCCCTACATTCAATGAAAACAACTAAACAAAAGTATAAAAACACATGCTGAATATATCCATTGTTGCCTCTGTGATCCTCATTTATCAGTCAAGGCTTTTACCCCCTAAATGGCAGCTCAAACATAGAGCAAAGACAGGAAATTAAAACCAACTGTTGTGGAGAGGCAAACAGGAAGAAACAGAGGCTTTGATTTTTCTTGTTACCATCTCATTCATGAAAGAGAAAATCCACCGAATCCCTCACAGGGTTGCTCTCCGTAGGCACTCCCAACACTAAAAGCTCAAAAACAGAGGATTTAGCTAAGGTCCTGAAAAAAAAAGATTCTGCTCAGGAGCTTGGGAATATTAACCATTCCATCTAAACCCACAGTAATGGATGGAGTTAACCCGCCCCCCCCCTGAGCTGCAATCTAAGTGTCAATCAACTGGGGTGTTAAGAGCCACACACCAGAAGACCAAACAAGGCAAATCCTTCTCCAGATTTCACCTCAGGAAATGGGATCAGCTGAGGATTTGATGTTCTGCAAGGCAGTAGTTATCTGTCTAACAGTTCCCTTTGAAGGGCTGACTGTCACTGCTACACCTGGAGTGTGTGGGCTTGCTTGGAGCTTTGGAGTGGCAGCTGCCTGTAAAAGGAAGTCTGCCTTGTTGCCTTTTTTTTTTACATGGTCTTTAACATATTTCACTGTTTGCCTCAGGTTTCATTTTAGGAAAAATAACAAGTTAGTCGTGGGTGGAAGCGCGTGGGAGCGAGCAGAGAGCCGAGGTCGTGGGATCTCTGGCTCACCTTCCGCAACGGCTCCTGCTGGGACCAGACATCCACGACTGTTTGTTCGGAAAATGTCTGCACAGTATCAAGTTGCTCCTCTTTCTTTGCTTTCATTAAGGAAAGATTAAATAAAGGCTGGGTTGTGCATGCGAACACGGGGCTTTTAAAAACAGGTAGTTCTGACTGTGTTGTAGAAGTGGCATTTTCACGTTACGCGGTTTTTCCATTTCTTTTATTCAAATTTCTCTGCTCGGATTTTTCAGCATTAATTTGAGTTTTACTTATTTATTCAAATGGCTGCATTGCAAATTGAAAGTTTGTTCTGACATTAATCACCGCCGGAGGACAGACAGTACTAAATGTGGTATTTTTCTCTCTACTTAAAACTCACGCCACAAGCTTTTAACATTTTTGCTTTTTAGTGAAAAGCCTCAACAGCTATTGGATGAATTATGCAAGATGTCTGGGCAATACGTACCGGTTATAGACACGTCATTAATAGAAATGGTTAAACAGAATATTCAATAGTTTCACTTCAATGCATTTGATGCAAACTACCATGAAAGCACATAAAGGAAACAGAGTTGGGTCACATGGACAAACCCCTGGTCCATGAGCAGTACGTCATAACCCTGAATGATGGAGCCTCTCCATCCTTCATCTCTATGTAGGTCTCCTGAGGCGCACTAGTCAGCGGCTGCCTGGGCCTCTCGTTGCCACCATCGTACACATTAACCTCCTTGATGGTAGCTGAGGCCGACAGGGCTCAGCGGTTGTCCTTGTAAGATGGGGTTTAAGGTTTAAAAAGGCCCACTACCTCCACCTAAGCAGCTCCAAAGACTGATGGACTTCACTTAAACTCAGGGAAGACAACAAACTTTTATTTTTCTGCCCTTTTGATGTCCTCGTCGAGTAGCAATCATCCCCCTCAAACCTCGCCAACAGTGACGTAAACTTCATATAGGCTAACCAACACAACAAACCCTTTAATCTTCTATTTCCCTATGTGCTCACAGAACTGAAACTATACTTAGTAACAACTAATTGTCATAGTTGTAGCACTGTGGCGTTAGCAAAGCTGTAAACGCTCACGCTGCTTCAAGCCAGCCCTGAGTTCCTGCAGGAGAAAGCCATTTTTATCTTATAGTTTACTTTATAATTTCAAACAAACTCCTGCATACTGTCTAAGTTGGAAATTTATTTGCTACGATGAAGGTATAGCACTTAAAAATTTTTGAATAAATGTATTTTTGCTAGTTAGACAGTGGGCCAAGTCTGTTTTTCACGTACCAGATTCACCGTCCCTCTCGCTCCTACTGCCTCTTGACCCCCATCTCCCATCCTCCTCTCTTTCCTCCACGAGCATGAACGTGCACATTAAGTAGTGTTGTGTGGATGGGACCGAGCCACGTCCTTTGTTTTACATTTACAGAGCCTTGGGCTGAGTACAAACACCGAATCTTTTTTCAGCTCACACACGCAATGGACAGCTAGAGGATTGTTAGGAATTTGACAAAAACTGTGTTGGATTAAAACCTCATACTGCACTTGTAAGCGTGCCAAACATATGTAAAGGCACCCAGTCGCACACGCATGCGCACCTTTTTGCAATCTTGAAGTGGTGGATCTCATCGCAGATGGACTTCAGGTAGCGCTGCTTGGGGAGACGAGACAACAGAGTCTTCACGCTGCTGTTGAACTGCTCTTCACTCTCAAACTGGAAAGAAATAAAAGGAAAACGATAAGGGGTTAAAACAAGGGACTAAGAAAGAGTGAATGTTAGGTGACAAAAATGTTGCATGCAACATTCACTAACCCCCCCCAAAAAAAGCCTGGAACAGATTAGTTTTATTACACCCCAAACTGTAGAGACTGTACACCACAAGGCCTCGCAAGGTGTCATTTTCTTCATGTTTGTTAACAGACCTCACAATCGTAAAGTCGGCAGCATTTTGGGAGGAATGAATGGGTTCTTCAGCTGCAGCCTCGGAGTGTATTTTTGCATGTCAAGTGTAGTGGGGCAGAGAAGCCACAAAGCAACTGTTGGTTTATAGATTTCTTTGGTTTCTTGTGTGACTTGGGGTAATTTGCCATATTTAAAACAGACCCTTCCTGCTTGCCTGGTTACACACACTGTGTATTGTCATGGCTTTTATATACTCAATGTGCTGTCTTTGACACTTTGTGCAGCAAAGGGGGTTGACTGTATAGGTGGCCTGTTCATTTATTGAGGCTTTTGCTTATATAATAGCAGTGTTAAGAGCATTTTTCAGCTTTCAGCATGTTTCTTTACAATATAATTAGTCCTTTTTTTAAACTTTCGGTAAAGGGAACTCGGGATTTTATGAGCGAAGTCTTGGTAAGAAGTATGGAATGTGATTATAAACACCTCCTAAGAGTGCTTTTTGTTAACTACAGTGCACGTCTGTGGCATACGTGAGCCTTGTTAAAGGCCAACGCAGACTCTCACGGGTCTCCCTGGCGATGGAAAAGTGCAGGGGTGTTCCCTCACTGCACTCCTCATCAGACAGGACTGTAAGGAAGGAGACGGGATCCCCTCTTCCTGTCTCGGATCTTGACCTCTGTTGGTCGTTCTTTCCACTTCCCTCCTCTCTCCCAGCCTTCACTTGGATGTCGCCTTTTATTAACTGCCGTGTTGTTCATGAGGCTTGCAGGGGACCTACCTCCAAAGACAGGAAGTTGATCAACGTTTCCTTCTGCAGGTCCACCTGTGGAACAATGGAGCGTTACATCACACCGCAACAATGCAACAATCGGCACAGAATACAATATCTTACGCATTTTAACAGAAAGTTAAATGCCGCTTTTATTATTGGGCAAAAAACATCAACCGTTGCACCTGCTGCCCAACATATTGAGCAATTCTTTCAAAAAAAGAGAGTCCAGTCAAACAAAATTACATGTAATTCAATTCTGATAATGCTATAAGCAGAGCTGAAAGCACTCCATGTTCTTTTCCTCGGAGGCTAATGGCCTTCCGTGTTTATCACTGGAAAACCAATACTGCTGTGTTCCAGTCTGACTGATAGACAAGCAGGCTGCTGACATGCAACAACACACACACTCACAGGCCTGTGGAACTGCTTACCGGCATCAAGGTGATTATGTCTGCTATGTTTCAATAACTCATATTTACCGTTGCATCGCTGATGCAGTCCAGATCCCAACTGGGATGACAAGTGTATTTGAAATATGCGGCGACATGGTAAATAGGACAAGCAGGGATAATTTACTTTGAGGATATCTGGCCATATATCTACAATGCAGCCACAAATAAACTCAATATGGCAGCCATTTACATCGCCTGAAATGACACGCTGGCTGCCTTCTGTTTAGTGTTCATTGTTCTGTAACAACTGGAATGGATTCACAGCCATCTTACCTCCAGCAGGGGATTTAAGCACAAGGCAAATAACTATAAAAGGGCTGCTACCCGTGATGTTTGTTGTTTTAGCTATCAGAAGCCCTTTCCTTGCTCTGCGATTTCACACATGAATTCAACAGATAAGGTGGGAGAGCAACAAAAGGGGAGCTGGGATTGGGAGGGATAAAAAGGGGGGTAAACAAACAAATGACTTACTGCCAGAACCTCAATGTCATTGCTCTTGTTCTGCAAATTGCTACTGAGATTCTGTAATCTGGTTTGGATCTGAAACAAGAGAGAGAAAGAGTAGAGAGAAACAAAGTAAGAATGACAGAAATGGAAAAGGGCGGAAGCACATAATTATTCCCACGATCAAAATGAAAGAGCTGGGGAAAGAATACCATCTTTACATGCAATCTTTTTAAAAGCAAATATTTGGCATGGCTTCCACTTACAAGCACCATAATCTAATGACAAATGCTTCAATGTTTAAGACAGGCATGTAGAGGGACACAAAGAAGAGAAGACGGGGACAGAGAGTCTACTAATATAGGGATTAGTGTTTCGCTCACGTATGACAGTTCCTATTGGGTGAACACAGCTCTCTATTTTAGTTCCTAATAACCAAGACGTCTTGGAAACAAGTCCACTGTAGACATTTTTCTACATTAACAGAGCTGTAAATTGCACTTGAGCCTTGAGTGTTTTTGGGTTGTTGAAAACAGTCTATATCCTGCATCACAGCTTTCATGACGGTTTCCAGGAAAGAATATGGGTTTGAAGGTTATGTAAGTATGGATTGGTTGAAAGCAATCACCTGACAGCAATACTTGACGTATCACACCTGTAGAAAGTGACTGAAAAAGAAGTAAAGCAACTTTTCTTTATACACTAACTTAAACCTAACCCAAACTTTTCTATACACACTAACAAACCCAAACCCAAACCCTCTCTGGCTGACCTGCTCACATGTGTCTGCACAGAAGCCACAACACATGTTAACAGTCCACAAGTAGACTTTATTTCAGGGGAGTCACAAGCCATTAACACTGAGGAACACTGCTCTATAGAAGGGTTGTGATGGGCAGGCACAGGCACAAATCAAAAACCAAAATCTGACAAGAAGTTCAGCTCCTGTTCAAGGTGTGCGTGCATGGAGCGTATCGTGGTCTCGCACATGCAACATGTACAAGCAGTAACTGCCACGAGTCAGGAGACGGTGTGACACCACGCTATCAACAGGAGGGCCTCTATGTACACACGCTTTTGTAAACTGGATGTACAAGCAAACATCCCAATCCAAGATCATCGTCTGTGATGAGAGTTGGCTCTGTGGCAATTACCAAGAAAAGGAACAGCAGTTTTCACAGTGGAAGAGCCCACAGTCTCCGAGAGAAGAGGGGAAAAAAAAAAGGCTTGTCAGGTCAGGAGCACATCAGGAGCACGCTCGTTATTTTCTTCAACATTCATGGGGTTGTGCACTGGGACAGGCTCAGACTGTTAGGGCGCAGTTCTACTGTAATGGCCAAAGATGACAGAACATTCGGTGCAAATGACCTGAACTGTGGTGTGATAGCATGTGGGTGTTCCCATGTGCTGTGTGTCTGGTCACAGCACGGTGACGACACACAGGCTCTTTTGGCCACAACAACAAAATCATCGCTCCCCACCTGCCCTACTTGCTAGATTTGTCTTCCTGTGACGTCTTACTCTTCCCCAAACAGAGATTCAACTGAAGGGTTGCTGTTCTGACACAGTTTAGGCGACTCAGCGCTCATTGCAGATGGTGCTTGACATGTTTACATAACAGGACTTCCAGGGAGCGTTCCAAGCATGACAGCAGCACTGGGATCACTGTATCACTGCACAAGGACACACTTAACAGGGATGGCGGCCAAATTTCAATCAGGTATAGTTTTAGATGTTTACAGGCATATTTGACTGAAGTAGCTTTTGCTGATTATTTACATCCAGTATTTGCCAAAGTTTTCCAGGAGCAGCATATGACTTGTCAGTATAGCATCTTGTGGTCTTAGAAAGATGAGAAAGGTGAGAAGCAGGTTGTGTGTTTGTGTGTGAAAAGATGAATAAATGATGGTGGGTGGAAGAATGAGACAATAAAAAGTGTATTTGTGACTTTGACAGAAAATGCAGAATAGCTGTATTTAATTTCCAATAACACAAATGAAAAGGAGATGCAAACATGGAAAGTTACAACTGTAAGTGTGTATCTGTGTGTGTGTGCATCACAAACCTGAGTCTCATATCGTCGTCGAGCACTCGAAGAAACTTTCTCTGGGCTGATGACGTTCACGTTCATGTTGGTGGTGCTGCCACTTCCATGTTGCTCTGAAGAGCCTGGAGACACAACAATGAGCATTTCCACATTTTATGGAATAATTACATTTTTTATACGTCCAATACCCAACAATTAAGTCACACATTGCATGTTCCAATCAGACGACAGCAAAAAGTGTCCATGTCTAACTGTTGGGTGTAATTACAACATTGTTGGCTACCTGTGTGTTTGTGCCAGAGCTGGTGTGAAATCTAACACTTAGGCGTATCCCCGGCTGCACTTTTTGTTCGTCACTCTGCGTAAGCCCGTTAAATGCCAATAAAGGAAATGCACCATCACAAAATTCTGAATCAATTTCACATTTTTATTGCATGCAGCACTTTGGTGGAGTTCAAGCAATAACTGCCTAAAAACAGAAGCGTGATTGTAATGAGATGGGCCGAGCACAGTACCTGTGTTGTTGAGCTGGGATCCTTTGGGGTTCTGGAGAGTCATGGTTTCAGAGATTTCTCTGAACGGCAAAAGGACAACATTCATAAGAACAACCTCTTCACATCGTTCAGACATCTGAGCAGCACGGTCAACCAAAATTTCTTTACCTGATGTATCTCTCATCAAAGAATTTGGTCCGACATTTCTGAATGATGTGGTCCACCAAGTCCGACTCAAGAATTCGTTTCTCGGACTGTCTGTCCTTCTCAAAGGATTTTACCTGAGGACAGAAAATGACTTTAACATGTGCTGCAGTACACAACCTTCCCATGACTCTGCCTGAGCGAAACAGTGTGTAGAATGTTATGATGTGTAATGCTACTAGCTGTTTTCCGTAGTGAAGGACACACTGCTCACTTAATATGTATCTGTTCAAAAGCCAAGTCTGTTGCTGCCAAGTGTATGCAAATTAGACTTCAGATGTCAGTAAATGTCTCTGGATTGTATTGGAACATGTTGGACGGCGCTTTGCTGGATTGTAAGGCTGGTTTACCTTCACATACTGTCCCTCTTTGTCGGAGACGAGGGCCATGCATGTGATGCCGGCCAGCCTGCAGTGGTCCAACAGCGTTTCCTGAGACTGAACACACAAAATGACAAAAAGCTGAATTAGTCAAAACATAATTTGAGAGTTCATTTAAAGGTGAACTGCATTAAATGTTTGTGATAATACATATGGATACTCATTATCACAACATTACACAAATTGACTGTGCATGTAGAAATCTGGCGCGCTGCCTTCCACTGCCTGAGGATGCTGGCCAGTGTGGACTTTGTGAGACCTAGATTTCTGCTGAAAAGCTTGCAGCCCACAGACAAGTTGTATATGTATGAGGACTGAGTTTATCTTGATATAATTACCTAAGAATTACAAATCAAGCTAGGAAACGTAGGAATTACATAATTAAAGTATTATAGTTAGCTGTGACTGATCTGGTTGCTGAAAGAGTGACGAAACATGGCTGAGATACCGCTCAGCTAGAAGGTAAGAAAAAAAATGAAGGAGCTCATTCTCTGAAAACACTGGATCATAGCCTAAAAATGATTCTATTGCAGCAGTCACTCACTTTAAGTAGAATTTTGCTTGGAACTAAAGGAGCGCGCAGTGAGCCGCGACTCACAACCAAAACCAATGTACATTCAGGTAATGCATTCAACCATGACACTGAGTATGTATGCTTATGTCTGTGTCGGCCCAATTTATTCTCATTAACTTCAGTTTGGCTCCTCAGCTAGACGAGCTAGCGATGGTGCAGAACAAACCCTGCAGTGTACCACACAGTGTGTGTGTATGTGTGTCACTTCGCCTTGTCATCATGTAAGCTTTTACATTTCCTCTTTTCTTACAACTTTCTCACTGACAGATCAAATTATGTCAAAGGTAAGCTATTTCCTGCAGGCAGATGGGCAGCTCGGGGCCTGAGCTGACTGCATGTGGAAGGGGTTTGCCATATTTGGCTAATAAAAGCTAAACGAGTGGAACCGTCTCTTGAGGATGAATTAAAGCTGCAGATTGTGTCTGTTAAGAGGCCAGCATGTGAGCGGTGTTAACAAAAGTCTAGAGAGGGGGGGAGTGATGGGTGAGAAGGTCTGAACAAGGTGTTCTCACCATCTCTCCCCTGGTCAAGGCGCTGGCCTGCATACATAATCAACAAAAACCCCACACAAACACTCTTGATGATTTGGAACATAATGCTACTTGTTTTCAGCCAAACCCAACCTTTTCCTAATTACTTTGAAGGACTCAGGGGAAATGAAGGTGGCCAGTCACTTGTGTCCTGTGCCAGTACAAAAGACAATGAGGACCATTAAAGCAAACACTCACTAACTGCAGAAGTGGAAAGTTAAGACAACAATAGGTTATAATGAGTAGAGGAGGGAAAAAAAACAGGAGGAGCAGCTAAAATGTGGGCACAGGCTTTTGCCAGGGAGGCGATTTCCACAAACACGCACAGTTCAGTTTGTCACAGAAACATGAAGAATGTGGCGGAGGCATGGCATTACAAGTTCTGGCGCGGAGGATAAAAAGCTTTACTTTGAAGGGACTGATCTCAGCTTGGCTATACTCAAATCACACTTCAGTTATTGCTAACAAGAAGTCATCAAAACCTAATCAAGAGTGTGTCAAACAACTGACATGGAGTCAATTACTGCACAAAAGACACACATGTTTCATTGCCTCTTTGAAATGCGACCACAAAGCACAGCTCGTTCTTTAGGATATTTACTATTTCTGATGCTGTCATGACTAGTGTGCTGCTGACAAACGAGGGGCTCTTCTCTAAAGAACGGAAGTCAGGTGTTGCCCTCTGTAGGAGGGATGAGGTTACTACAGGAGGGTGATCAGGAGGTCACCTATTTTACCCAACAGTTTCCATTATTTAGAAAAGTACAAACCCAGAAATGTGCTTGAGTTTAGACAAACACGAGGACTCAGATACATCATTATAGCAACTCACTAATGTTGTGCTTGTGCGTCTGCATGTACAATGCATGTTTTACCTACATCCTCTGTTCAGATTTTTTCCTTTCACTGGTCCGGAAATAACATTAAGGGAGTGACTTGGTGAGCAGAGGCCTCTGCTTCCTTCAGTTGAGATATATTTAGGCTCGTGCCTTAATGGCTCAGACCTGCGAGTCCTTGTTGTGAATTTAAAGAAGCATCACTGCTCACATACATGTAAAATTGGGCTTTCTTCACAAATGTAGGTTTTTTTGGACAAAAAGCAACAGAAAATAGTAAATAAAAAATATCAGGTTTACTATTTGGTTCTCGTGATTGACACATATGTAAAAAAAAATGTCAATGTGCATGTAGTTTATCACTGAAGTGGCTGATACGTAACACCAGTATAAGGTTGTGTATTTAACATCTGCATTTTCAGCAGAAAGCAGCCTCTCCCCCTTAAAATCTGGCCGACTCATTAATGTGTGATGTGTCGCCGTTTACAGATTTATCTTTGTTATATATTAGATGGGCTCATTACACTAAACCTCTCTGTCCAGCAGCTCATTTGGAACTGTAGCATAGCCTTGCTCTACACAAGCGCCTGCTTTGCAAAGTTCCCTGACAATTTTCCTCTTAAGTTACGCTTAATGTGCTATTTCAGATCTTTAGATGTGTCTACAGACATTTTTTTTGTTCACCAGTCTAGTGAGCCCGTAATCGCCTGTTGCTGATAATGTCAAAATTATTTCATTACTCAAATAATCAGTCTATCACCGTTAAAACGACTCCAAAAGTTGCTTTTCCAACAGCCAGATCATATCTGGCATTTCACTGACCCAACCTAATGACACCCAGTATAATTTTCACCCACCAGAGACTCTATGGTGCAATGCTTTTATGTGCATTTGCTCAAATATGCGATACACATTTGTTGTTTTGTAATTCTTTCATTTTTCTTTGCCTTTATTGGACAGATGGAGTAGAGGAGTGGACAGGGAATGTGGAGAAAGAGAGCAGAGGAATTAGGGAGAGCATTTTACACCCATGTGGTATGAGTTCTAACTACGTGGCCACTGGGTCGCCCTGTGATACGCTTTTAGAGCTAACAGTAATGTGTCAAAAATCTACTCAGGGCACCAATTAAGGCAGGAAAGAAGAAGTCTGCAAGCAAGATAACAGGGATGTAAACAATACAGGTTTCAAAATGTTATGAAAATAGTTTTTGCAAATGCTGCATGAGGAAGGAAATTAATTCAGCAGTTTCGTTAGACCTCATTGGCAAAACAACACATTGTTGTGAGTAAATCTCAAAATTAAAAATAACCTTGTTTGTTTGCAACTCCAGAGAGCCACTTTTAATCCACATTAGCTTTCTCCAAACGGAAACCTGTTGGGCTGCTTACCTGTGAGACATCGTAGGCGATGTCGGCAGACACACCAGTGCTCCACAGCTTCTGGACAACATTGATGGCTCTGGACATTGAGGAGTGACCCACTGGGACCACCAGTGCATCGCAGGAGCTCACTGTTGGCTGAAGCAAAAAAACAGCAGCTATAATCACGCCGAGCAACAACCTGAAAAAGCATATTCAGTCAAAAATTATGGATGCAGAGAGCTGCTGTTAAAAATACGTGTAATAAAGGAGCAATTTAGGGTCTTCATTTCAACGTACTTTCACAATCTGAATCCAAAATATAGAAAATGATGCGGCTCCAAAAATAACTCCACGGAGTCGAGACCAGCAGTGATCATAGTTATTAACATGTTTCTAAAAGTGGCTGTGTGGCACCCGACTGCTGTAATAAGGCATCATTAAAAATGAAACTCTGCCTGCTGCTCCTTCATTACAATAATTAGGAATGTCAAATCCCAGAGTGTGTGTCTGTGTCTGTCTCTCACTGGCTCCTCCATGCTGGCCATAGCGGCGCAGACTTTGTCCAGGGCGACACTGGCCCCCACCGCACTGGGAACAGGCACTGTGGAAGCTGGCCCTCGGAATTCAACGATCTAGTAAAACAGAGAGCGAACCGCTTTAAGACATCAGGCTGCATCACCAACGCTGCTTCATGTGGAATTAATGAAATGCAGACAGAGGATCTGTATGTGAGACGGAAAAAATGTGGTTCACATGAATGCATATGTGGAGGGAAAACTTTTGGCTGCATTTTTTTCAAATATCACCTGCAGATTTTAGCTGTGAATTCACTCCAGTTTATTTTTAGGTTTTATTATGTGGAATGTGAATGTCTGTAAAAACCTACCAAGTGGTCATAGCGTCCTCCAGCAGCCACTATATCTGGCACGGTTCGCTTGCGTTTCCTGATGAAAGCCACAAACTGGAAGATGACTCCAGAGTGGTGCTGCACCTTGTACACTAAGCCTAAGTTGACCACCACCTAGAGAGTCGACACATCTGGATTAAAAGAGAGAAAACACACGCAGTTTCTTCGTTTACAAAGAATCCAAATCACCCTCATTTTGACTCCGAGTCTACGCAGAAGCACGGTGAGCTCCTCCAGGTCCTTGAGACCCTGCTTGGCCAGCTGTGTGACGGCCGTTTTCTGTTTGGTGAGTGATGCCAGCAGCGGCGCCAGGTCTTGCAGATTTCCCTTCTGTTCTATGTACTTGTACAACGTCTGCAACTGAAATCGAGCGAGAAGGAGAGATCTCGATGTTTATGAGTGAGTCTGAGTGAGCTGCTGCAGCGCTGTATGTTTTTACAGAAGGTTCATGCACCGGGTGGACTCTTACACTGCTGGTTGACAGTGAAAAGTTGCAGAACTTTGCCTCCATCTCACGTTTGGTCAGCTTTTCACACTGGAGCAGATACGGGGAAGAGGAAGGAGGGGGGAAAGAGGCAATAAAAATGTTACCACTGCTGTATTTGCCAAGAACACCACTGGGTATGTTCACACCAGCATATCATCAACAGACACGCAATGTGGAGAGCACGTGTAACATGTGACCTGCACTGACCATGGCGTCACACAGTATGTTGGAAGCCTGGCTCAGCTTGTCCTCCGGGACCCCGCTGTGGAGCAGGATGGCCTTCAACAGGCTGGTGTGGTTTAGGTAGATGTTATAGTTCCTTTCCTGCAGTCACAAACACACCTTTAACCCTCTCAGCTGCAATTAAAGTCACAACCAAGAGCAGCACTGTACAATGAGCACCTCAGTGAATAATGACTGTTGTGTCCGGCTGCCCTCTCATTCTGTCTGACTCGTGTATTCTTAAAAGCTTTCACATAAAGAGCTGGGTGGTGGATGGGATCACAAACAGGATCTATGAGGGATGAACTGGAGGCCAGACTCAAGGTTGACTGGGTCCATGAAGTATGCAAAGAGCGCCGCGACTGGAGACTGACGCAGCATTGGAATGGATGTGGACAGGAAATGGATTGTACTGGAAGGGAGGGAAGGAAGCGGACGGAGCTGCGCGTAACAGATTTACTATGTAAACAATAAATACAGTGTAAACCTGTCAGGCTGACACATATTTTGGTATGTTAGGAATGTGAGTGGGAAGCAAAGGGGAAAAAACAGCAAAAGGTTAAAGCAGAGCTGATGGCATCCGCAGGAAAATAAAAAAGAATGATACATCTCGCCCATGAACAAACTGTTCACCGTGAATGAGAATCACGACGAGGCAGCGCAGCACAAACTGTCAGCTCAACGGATCATTTAAAACACAAGTAGTTCGTGTGTGTGTGTGTGTAACCTGAAGTGCAGGGAACTCCTGGACTATTTCAGAGATGGTGTAAATGGTCTCTGCATCAGGGAGGAGGCTGTTGGTGACAGGTGTGATGATGTCGAAGGCGCACTCCAGAAGCTCCCTCGGGTGAGCGCGATCCAGCTTCCTGGGGCGGAACACGCGCTCAATGCTATACCTAAAGAAAGGTGACGAGAAACACACGCAAACTGTGTTTATTCTCAACGGGAATGTCAGGTTTCTTTACAGAGACAAAGAATGCATCACTTCTACTTAACATGCTGAACACTGTCATGATCCTGGTACGCATATGAGTCAATACAGGCTCACACAACTGTAGTGGATTCACTTCAGAGGTTGACTGAGGTAATGCCAAAGCTAATCTGGCCAACACAGTGCATCAGCCCCGCTGCTGATACAGCCGGCCAGATGAGTTTTAGTTGGTGGAGAATTAACTTAACCCTCTCAGCCACAGAGACATTTTCTGCTCCTGTCACAATTTTATTCACTGTGAGCTCGTTTTTCACCGCAATATAAAGTTGTGGTTGTTTCTATGGAAACAGCGCAACCATAGAAGTAGAGAGAACCGAAACATGACTTCTGGCAGGATGACAAAATTATGATGCCAAAAATCATAAAAAAGAAAACACAAAAGTAGAATTTCCACAAGTGTTACCAAAAAAAAAAGTGGTGGCTCTAAACACTGCAGATATTTTATTCCTTACATTTTAAATTTGTTTCCGTGCATGTCCACTCTCTGCTCTTTGTAAACAGCCTGAAGTTCAGCTCAGGTCAGCCAAAAAATCCCCTTATTTTGTCTGGCATTACTTGGCCTCATAGTTGCACTGAGAAGCGCAGAGTTTTTTGTGATTTATAAAATCTGTTTATATAAACAGTTCATTTTTGGCAAATTTTCAAATGAGTCATGTAGATTAAAATGATTTGATGAAATATCACAGTTTTAAGCTTAGATTTAGTTATTTTTCCCAAAGGAATAACACATCACAGATGAGTAGTTCAAGGACACAGAAAAACTACCTGATTCTTTCTATTTTTACAGTTTCTGGCTCTGATATGTGTTGGAATTTGGGTAATTTATTGTTTAAAGATAACATGCTTCAAACCTGAATACAGGATTAGAGGGTAAACTTAACATAAAAACAATGGAGGAATACTAAAGCTCTAGATTTCATCACAAGATATCACCATGATGCCACTACATGAAATGAAATGAAAAATACTTTATTCATCCCAGAAGGGAAATTCAATACATACATACTGTATGTCAAAAGATTGTTTTGTGAAAAAAAAGAATGGCATAACTTGCCACTAAATATGTAATGAACCTTTACAAAGCTATGCTGGCACAAACATCTGTTAAATCACTTATCAATATCTACTTTACCTCTTCAGGTGGGTTATGTTATTTCGGGCAACGTATCTTGCAAACGCCATCTGAAGTGAAAACAGAGTTGAGACATTGGGTGCATGTGCATAATGACAGTGAAGTCAGAGCATACCAAGCTGTAATCAATCACAGTGTGGAAACAACCATTTAGTCCTCAGGGTTTCCTGAGGTAGCAGGATCTTAAGGCGGCTGCTGATTGCAGCCTCACACTGTGTGTGTTTGCATGTGCTGATGCAAATAGTTGTATAATTAGTGTTTCTGTAGAAGTGCGGACATGCACACCTGGGAGTGTGTTCTGTGTGTTGTGTGTGTGCTTTGTGTGTGTGTGTGTGTGTGTGTGTGTGTGTGTGTGTGTGTGTGTGTGTGTGTGCTAAACGCACGCGGAGGTCATAGGGCAGTGTAACCAGCATTCCGCTGTGGTCCATGAAGCAGGCCAGCTCGCTGCCATCGTACAGCTTCCTGTTTCTGGGGAGGAACAGCGGGGTCTGGAGACGCACCGCACCTGAAGACAAACATCACGTATCAGTGCTACATCTGCCTAAGACAACATGACCCTCACCCTAAGACAACTGATGCATGTGAGCAGATACAAACTGAGAATAAACAAACAAGTACAGCTGGACATCATCAGCAATGTGCATAAAAACAACACTAGCACCTGCACAGAATCTGCGCGGCCCAACAGTGCACTTATTGTTTAGCTGCCTCACACTGGAGCAGATGTCGGGGTCCCTAAAACGGGCTCACGGCGGGTCAGGAGTCCAAGTGGTTTTCAGTGGAGAGTCAACACACACACACACTAGACAAGTGTAGTGTACTCACCGTGCTTCTTGAAGATCTTGGTGATTGTTTCATACACATGCTGCTGCAATTTGGCGCCGTTGAAGCTGAAGCTGCCCTGGAGGGAGAGCAAAACAAACAGCCTCTGTTAGGGATCAGGAGACACTGATTAAGCACTTGCAGGCCTTCTGCTAGGCTGTTACACAGACCAGATGAGTGAGACAGCATGGAAGAAAGAGCGGCAAAGTCATCCGTGTGTCTACAGTGACATCTACAGGTTGAGAGGGGGATCAGCTGACTTTCTCTGATGCGATCCAAACTAAATATTATTGCAAAGCAGAGTCACCTAAAGTAAACTAGGATGACTCAGCTTTAACTAAATGTTGACTGGTTTAATTTTGTTTCATGCACTGTGTGCCCACTGCTCATCATGCAAAGTGCACAAAAAGCCTTTCTGCCACAGCATTACACTTCAACTTATTAAAAACGAAAATCCTCAACACTTTTTTTATCAGGACAAAAGAACAAAATCACTACTTTTAAGCATTTGTTCCTCTATCTCAAAAGTTCACTAAATAAATCCGGTTACATTCGGGGTGTCTTTGAATGTTTATAAATCATATGCACGACGTTGGCTTCTGGTTTTATGCAAAATATGCAAAATATATCTTAAAAAAAAAAGCTAATGGTTTCATTTTTGTCTTCCATCTTCCACAGAAATGCTAGAATATGGCCACATGCAAAAACAGTAAAACACAATCCGCTTTCAAGAGCTTGGTAGACTCAAGCAGCAGCTTCACCTTGTACATGTCTATGTCATAGGTGAAGTCCATGACTGGTGTGGTGTTCTGGGCGAACAGCTGGCCCACCATGGTGCGGTAGGCCTTGCCGTTGACATTGGCCATGGTGTGCTGCAGCACCTCATGCAGCTCCGACTCCTCCAGCTGAGGCGGAGGCAGCAGCTCGCTCTTCAGCAGCTCCTGGGCGGTGGGCCGAAGGGCCGGATCGTGTTTCAGGAGCCACTCTATCACCTTTTTCTGACATAGAACAGACACAGAATGGTATTTGACTTTTAGATGGGGATAGAAGAAGGAGGAGGAGGAAAAAGATTCATATCAAACATTGTGCTCCGGTCGTCCTCACCTGTGTTCCTTGCCCGTATGTAGCGTAGTCCTCTGGGAAGCATATGGGCTCCTGCAGCGTAAAAAAGGATGACGTAAGTAAAAAAGGCAGGTTCAAAAACCCCATGCAGCTTAGATTACTTCTCCTGAGTGCTTCCAGTCCCTGACGTGGACGTACCACTCGTAGCTGGCTCAGGACAGTGATGCGTTCGGCTCCAGTGGTCATGGGCCGGTAGGACATCTCAAACAGGATGATGCCCAGGCTAAACAGGTCAACTTTCTGTGGACAGAACAATGAACATGATGCATTAAAATAAAAAAAGGGGGGTGTTACATAACAAGAAGAAGAAAAATAATTCAGAGACAGAAAAATCAAATTAGACTGTATTTAGCCAGAAATGTTAGTTATTCATTCTTACTTGGTTGTAGGTGGCTTTGGTATTTCCTTGAACCTCTGGGCTGACATAGAGGGCAGTACCAACCATGCCTGTCATGTTACCTGCAGACAGTGAAGCAACTCATAGTATTAGCGAAGGGCTGGAAGATCAACCTCCAGAGTTATCAAAGATTAAAATGAGCTAAATATGGTGCATATGTAAACTCTCTGCACCTGTAGGGTCTGGTTTGGGCATCGCTGCAGAGCCAGTCTCCTCCAACTCAAATTTGCCTGCAGCCTGGAAGAGACAAACAGCTTCTTTACAAAACATGACTAGTTTTACACATTAAACCAACAACAATGACAAACAGCTACACAGTTTGAATCAGTGCAGCCTGTCAGCAGGGTGAAGCTACTAACTGCAGACCACATCAGAGCAATGTTTACCACATTAGCAGGATGGTCTGTAGCCAGGCCAAAGTCTCCAATTTTCACATGGTCCTGGGAGTCGAGGAAGATGTTGACAGGCTTCAAGTCCCTGTGAATCATGCCCTAAAAGAAAGGAGGATTAATAGTGATTATGGCTTCATTCTTAGTTAATGTTCATGCAGTGGAGACACCTGTACCACACCTGATCGTGGATGTAAGTAAGGCCATCCAGTATCTCTCTGAATAGTCTCCATAACCGATTCTGGTCCTGGTGCAGGCCGTGATCTATAGTGTCTCTTAAAGTGCTCTTTTCACAGTATTCCATCTGTCGGGAAGAGAAAGCATCTGTTAGACATGTAGTAGAGTTTGTTAGTGGTAAAATTAGAGCGTGCAGGAAAAACTTACTTGTATGTACAAGTAATGGGCGATAATGAGATTTCGGTCAGAGTCTGTGCTCTCCGTCGTGTCAGTCACTGCTCTTTTGCTTGGCTCAATCTGCAGGAGGAAACACCAGCTGTAAACGACACGGTGTCTGGCGCTAACCAACGAGTAAACACGGGACAAAGGGAAAATATTCAAACCTGTGACATCTCGTCTATACTTTCATCCCCGTTATCAAAGATGATGTCACTCCTGGAGTCACTATCAGAAGGCCTAAATGAAAACAGGAGAATGAATAAATAGTGACGTATCAACAGTTTGAGAAGGAGTCTTCCCATTGAAAAAAAAAACGTACATAAAAGAGGCACCAAATACATCTTCCTCATCATCGTCCTCATCATCCTCATCATCACTCGACTGGTGTCCGCTGCACTTGGCGCTGGAGGATCTCTCAATGGAGGTGGACCACTCCACGGAGCTCGACAGGGCCGGAGGCGGCGCAACGTCCTCCACGTTGTCGGGAAGGCCAAGCTCATTGAGGCGTCGCGGCGGATCTCTGCACTGAGGAGGTTTCTCAGCTGTGCTCTGAGGCTCAGAGCTGTCCGTGTTGCTCAGCACACCGATGGAGGGCGTCTCGTGCCGCTCGATCCACGCGTTGTAATAGCGGACGATGTTCTCATGGTTCAGGCGCGAGAGCAGCGTCACCTCGCCTTTGATCCGCCTGAACTGCTTGCTGGTTGGGTTGACCTGGATGCGCTTCACAGCATAGTAGCAACCGTCTAGTTTGTTCTGAACCTAGAGGCGCAAGAGAGGGAACAGACGACAACTTACTGATGAGTGTGATGTTATCTCTCCATAAAATTTTTGTGGGGGGAAAAAAAAAGCCACCCACCTTAATTACAGCACCAAAGGCTCCTTTTCCCAAAAGCTGCAGTTCTTCAAACTCATTGAAATAGCGAGAAAACTGCCTCTGCAGCCCTGAACTGAACGGAGCATTGAGGATGTGGCTCCGGGGGATGACTGATGACGCAAAGTCCACAGCCAGATCTAAAAAACAGCAAATCAGAATTTCTCAAGCAAGAAGGCCAAACATCTGACTGTTAAAGAATTCCTAAGTGTGACTACTTGCTGCTTTTCTCTGGTTTATGTACCTCAGTTGTTTAGACCAAAGATGCATTTTTATCATTATTAATATAATCAAAACCTGATTAATCACGAAAATAATCCACAGATTTAAGAATACTGCAGACAGTTAATAACAGCAGCCTAAATAAATACTGTAAATTGCTCAGTGTCCACAGAAACTTCAACCTTACCAACCATTAACATAGATGCTTATTTCTAGACTCTTTGTACGAGGCTATAACTATAAACAATAGGTTGTACTGAAATGTTTTTCCATATCTTACGGCCTAAATGAGGGTTTGAATGTCAAAATCTAATGTATTGGTGAAGAAGTGCTGCACAATTGAAACCATAAAACATCATAAAACACATTGACTACACAGACAAATTAAAATAAAATACAATAACATAATTAGTATAAAACCTTCCAACACAATAAAAAATAAAGTCAAGCTCTACTTGAATCAAATGCCAGCGCAAAGAGGTGGATCTTCAGCAGCCATGTAAGACTTTCTGAGCATTTCTTCTAATTGTTCCAGTGATTTAAAGCAGCCAGCACAAAGGCTCTATCGCTTCTATTTTTGCGTCTGGATCTCCGAAAATATCCAAGAGCATCTGGCTGCTCACCCTCAGTGCTCCAACCGGGATGTGATGATGCAACCGATTATAAACCTCAAAAACAAACAATAAAATCTTTTATCGTGAAATGTACAGGAAGACGGTGGAGGGAGGCCAGTGCTGGTGTTACTGTGATCACGGTTTCTTTCTCCTGCTAGAAAACAAGCAGCTGTGTTTTGTACCAGCTGCAGACCCCGAGGAGACGACTGCTCTACGTCCATCATAAAAAAGTGGAAAATAGTCTGGCGGTGTGGTCATAAATCTTTTTGATCATTGGTAGATGGACATGTCTGCAACCCGGGCGCAAAGTCCTAAAGGAAAACAGCCAGACAGCTGAGCTGATCTGTTCACTAGGATCACACCAAGATTTTTTTTTTTACAAAAGATCAATCGACTGGATCAGCTGCTGTCTTCCAAAAGGTCACATCGACCGAACATAACGATCTCATGATAAGTCGCATTTTTATTAACGCTGACAAAGTTGGATCCATCCAGGTTTTAATATCCTTTAAGCAGTCCAGCTCTGAATCTTCACTCTTTATGATCCCAAGAATATAGATTTGAATATTGTCAGTACAACAATATAAAGTAATCTTCTGTTATGTAAAAATATGTGCTCAGATTGAATCTTAAAAAGAGGCAGAACTTAACAAAGCTGAGTGCTATCATTGTACTTCTTGTTTTTTATTTAACTGAGGCTTCACCACATGTACACGGGTATTTTTGTAAAACAAGGCCTTTTTTGTCTCGTGGCCTTTCATCCTCAAGCAAACACAGTTATAGTTCACCGACTTTTTGGAAAACTCCTTCAAGGATGAACATATTCAGAAACTCTCTGATTCATCATGCCACTATCGCATGACTGTACAACTAAGCAACGAGCACCCTGCTTTTAAATAAACACGAATTAGTGTGGATGTAGCCTGACGTTCTAATATTTTGTCCAAAGTATTTAAGAACAAGTCACCTTCTGGGCTGGTCTCTTGGTACTGTGGCAGGTTTTTAGGGGAAGGAGGTTTGAGGAACGAGTGATCCAAGAGCTGCTGAGTTGTCCAACGCTCAGCATCGTTCAGGCAAACACACCTACAACAAAAAGACATATTGAATATAATTAGCAATACCACAATGCAGTAATCTCTGGCACTGAGCTACAATAGTCTGTCTAATGTCCCAGAAAATACACATTGTGCTACAAATCTGCTGACAGCAAACAATGCATGATTTGAAAGAAAGGATTTGAATAAATTATTTTAACTCAGCAAGTTAGCTCGCTACCATAAAACCACTTACTCTGAAAGCTACTCTTTATTGCGCAGCCTGCAATGCAAACACCAAAACACCATGAGCTAAGTGAATGAACCAGCGTCTACAAACATATTGCAAACAAGCAGGTTTTCTATTACAGCTAACCAAAGTACAGATGTATTTAGATGCATAGGGTGGAAATCAACTGGTAGAGACACTAAACAAACTTGATTAATTGGTAAATAATTCAGTTAGTCGGTCATAAGAAAATTAACTGGCAACTATTTTGATAATGAAGTTATTTCAGATAGTTTTCAAGCCAAACATCTGCTACAACCAAGTTAATACAATTTGTTATTTGTCTTATATTATAGTTAAAAAAAGAAGAAATAGCACAGGACACTCGATGATGCCATATTTGTTTATGAGATATTATGATGGCTGTTTTTTACTGATGTCTGATTTTCTCTTATCAAAGCGCTCATCAGCCTAATCAATAATGAAAATAATCTTCTCTTGTTGCCATATTTCAGTGACCATTCCAGCTGCTTCTGTTAACTTATAAAATTAAGAGACTTTTTTGTGCTTGTGCATTTGCATTAGTAGAGTGACAACAATAAAAGCAGTAGAAAATGATTGCCATGATGTACATATTTATAGTAGATAGGCTTGACTGTAAAGGTCCATGTAGACCTACAGTAGGCAGGTACATGGGAATAAATATCCAAAGGTAAGAAACTGGAGAAGTTACCCACACTGCCCTTTACCTTGCAGTAAATTTTAATGCAAATACAAGGTTTTGAGTCCTTTGATTGTTTTTTCCCCCTGTTGACTAAATCACAGGACCTCCAGTAAAGTTTACTGCAAGTAAAAGGACAGTGTGCTTGAGCTATTTCTCTTCTCCTACAGTAAACAGGCTAAAACACAGACGTAAGAAACTGGCAAAGCTTCCATCCATACATACTTGTGAAGGAAATCCTGGAAGTCAGCAGGCAGGCTGGATGGCACCGTCACTGGATACTCCTTCACTTCTTTCCCCTGGCTCAGAGCCAGCAGCATCAGTCCCAGGTTCCACACGTCCCCCTTTTTGCCCGTTTTGGTCGGCATCGCCGTATCCTCAGAGAAACGCACGTGAGCTTGCTCGAAAATGTCTTCTTTGCAGATATCTGCAAATCGCTTCGATAAGCTGTAATCCGTCAGTCGAATGTTGCCCTCAGAGTCCACCAGCACGCTGGAGGGCCCCAGCTGTTTGTGCACCACAGAGTTGGAGTGAAGGTAGTCGAGAGCGGCCAGCAGCTGGGCCGTGTAATGGCAGAGTTTATCCAGAGGGACCGGGGTGTGGGTGTTCAGGCTTTGGTTCAAGTTGATCCCAGCCACATGCTCCACCAACACGTTCACCACCAGGCAGTCCTCCTTCTCTGTGGAGCTCAGCGCCATGTAGTGCACCAAGTTTGGATGATCCAGCCGCAGGAGGGAGTTGAACTCATTCTCTGCCCCGTGGATCTGCACAGAAGTTCAAGAGCAACTAGCAATGTGTGATAGCGTGAAGCAAGTATGTTTAGAACAGCTTTTAGAAGCATTAAAGCAGATTTCCTTGCTTTTAAAACTACAAATACATAATTTAACCTCTCAACTATTACAACTGCACCCTTCCTACTTGCCTGCTTTTTGCAGTTCTCAATCTTTCCTTTCTCCTGGCTGGTGAAGAACTTGCCCATCGTCTTGTTCCAGCGCAGCGACCACTCATAGATCACAGCAAAGTCTCCAGAGTTTACCTCGAATCCACAATAAACACTACGGTTGAGCCGCTCACTTACACCTGTCCAAAAACATAAACGTACATAAGGCTTATCAAGGCAAATGGAGCAACTTGGAACCAGATGAGCAGCCCTGTGTGGTAGAGCTCTCACCTAAACTTTTCCCTCTGTATACAACAAGTTCCCCAAAAGTGCTGCTGTTGAAGTGAAGAGGCTCCTGTGATCGATGGTTGTCTTCATTAATTGTGTCACGTCTGACAAAAGACAAACACTTGCAAGTATTATTACTACATTTCTTAATCAGGAGAAGCATGTTACAGTATTTGTAAATATGGTGAAAGCATGCCGTGTACCTGTGGCGTGTATTTGAGGTAGTCCGACGGCGGTTACCAACTGCTTTTCTAGCTTCGTTCAGTTCAGGAGTTGCTCCACCAGGGCTGGGGGGGCTCTTCCCCAACACAGAGGCCGACTGTTCTATGCTCTCAAGTAGCTCCTGTGAACATAATGGCATTGAAAGAGCAAATTACATTCCCGGTTTGTTTCCTCGGGTGATACGGTATAAGATGTGCGTGCTTTACTGCTTTTCTGCAGCTGCAACACTACAGCACAAATACCTGTTTGGCGATTTCCTTTCTTCTCTTTTCCTCTCGCTTGTCGTCCTCTCTTTTTTGGATTACAGCCATGATCTCTTTTTCCTACAAGAGTGAAAAATACCACGTTAAAAATACTGTAAACTAGAGCTTCTGTCAGTTATTTAAGATACAAAGTACGTGATCTGTCATATGCTCAGTGTTGACAAGTCAGACAAAATTCCAAAATGCAGAGATCTTTCAGGTAAAGCAGTCTACCTATAAATGACCACGATGTATACAATTCATTACAGGGTCTGTTAGAATAAAGTGCAGTATTTCTGGTGAACACAGAAAAGATGAGCTAAACTTAATTTTTCCCCACAAGAGGAAAACGAAGAGTATCTAGCCTTTGTGAATGAGTCTGATCAATCACTCTGACCCCAGATAAAACTAATCCAGCATGAATGTTTTTATCGTGCCCATCCCTGACCATCTCCTCCTCCTGCTTGCGCCGCTGGTCCATCCTCCGCTGCTCCTCCTCGGCTCGTTTCTCCTGCTGCTTGCGCTGGTTCTTCAGCATCTCCTCGTGGAAGGAACTGGAAGGAGGCTTGTTGTGCTCGCTCAGGAAGCCCTGGATGTGGTCTGCCAGTTCGTAAATCATCACCTAAGCAGACAGATAAATAGGTTAGAAGGAATTTGTGTGTGTCTAAGTGTGTGTGCATGCCTACTCACCTCCCCACATCGCACCACTGCCAGCTTGTTGAGTTCACTCTGGAGATTCTGGAGGTTTTCGTTGGACAGGCCTTTGGCATTCTTCAGCTCCAGCTCTGGAGGACTGTTGGTAAGGTAGCATGTCAGTGAGACCGCGTGATCACAATGGGATGATAACTAGCACTCTCAGACAACTTGCCTCCAGGGATAAATGTCTTTTTTTCTTTTTCTTTCCTTGTGCAGTTTATGTTTTAGTTAGTCTTGAAGATTTTGTATTTGGATTCACAGTTTAGATTAAAGCCATCGTAATAGGCTGGAATCTGTTGTGTATCACAAGACAACTGTGTTTTGCACACAGGACAGAAAAAGAAGCAGTGGCAATATTTTTTTTTTTTCAAAATATGGCAGTGTAAAACTATAAGTGTGCTTAAAACACATGTATGACAATGCTGCTGACATTAGCTGACATTTTAAACTTGCTGTTTCATCTCTTTATTGCAGGAACACAAACAGAGTGAAACAGTACTGAATTTCTATATAACATCTGATTGATTTAAAAAAAATGGAAGGTGTGTTTTTAAATTGTTGATTAAATCTCATAAAACAATTACAATGTAAATTACATAAGACATGTACAGGTGAGACTTATAGCACCTTGTCCATGCATCGGTGCATTTTTTGTGTTTTGGCTGCAGGTTCTGGGTGAGTCTTGCATCACACAAGAGCTTCAAATAAATCCACAGCCGAACCTAAATCATACACGGCGTAACTAATAAAAACAAAAGGATTCTTTATTCACATGTAAAAAGCGAATGCATTTTTATACTGTCGACACACTTTACAATGACGATACAAAAACTTTGAAATGCTACAAAATCATGTGGTTGCACATTGGATGTTATGCTGTTAAAATGCATCTGTTTGGGATTGTAGAAAAATGATTCAGCAAAAACTTCTAGCACAAGAACAATATTGGATGTAAATCAAGTCCCATGAGTACATGAGTAGCCCTAACAGGGGTGGACAGATTCTGAGCCTCCCCTCAGCCCCGCCCCTGTCTTCAACTTCAGGTTTCCTAGTATGGATTCTTTTCTGATATTTGAGCGGTATTTGGAGAGAGATTTATTACAGACATTCTGGAGCAGCTGCTGTCTATGTGCAGGGATACCGTGCAGGGCAGAGGCAGTCATGGTAGGTGTGTAAAGGCCAGGGGTCAACACTCACACGTCTGGGTATGTGGGGGCACATTTGACCTGCAGGTCCACAGCCACGTAGCATTCCTGCCCATTGTTGAGCCCGTTGGGTCGCAGGCAGAGGTGCACCTCTGGAGGCCTTTTAACCTGGAAACCAAGTCAAAACGGGCTCAGTGGAGCAGTTCACTACAGCTAACATACATGTGTCAACTTTCAGCCGTCATTAGCTCACTGAAGGAGATGCTCTCTGCTAACGTCTACCTTCCACGGATCCTTGTTCCGCAGATCCTGGAAGTCATCTCCAAATATAGACGCGAGAGCTTCTAGTTCATTTTCCTGCTGCACAGTGTAGTCGTCTGTCCAGTCTGTTGGAGTGTGCTGACTGCTCATTCTTCTGCCTCAGCTACATGGCAGTCCCGCGGTCCTGTGTCACCCACAGCCGTCAGACAGCGAGCAGGACGCCGCTCCTCTCACTCCGTGGACGCGCAAACTTTACCAGAAGTACAGCTCGCTGTCAGGAACTAACGTTACTCGGTATCCGCCAACTTGCCACACGGTCGACATGCCACCACAACTGCGCTGCGACTTGCGCATGACTGTTACAGGATGTGCGTCGCGGGTGAAACGTCATCACGGTGCGATCTCTATAATGGTCACTAGAGGGGAGTAAAGAAACCGGAAATGTCCTAAAAACATCCTGACTGATACGAAGTGGGTATTTTATCTAGTTTTATTTATTTATTTTTGTATTTTTAAAGCGTGCAATTTACTAATTTATGTCTAAAATAAATAAATGAATAAAATAATAATTAAATTAGTTTTAATTGCCTTGTCTTCTTGTTCTTAGGGTTGCTTAGTCGTGCCACATTCTTGATATTTTATACAGTTATACAGTCGTCCTCACATGTATTCATACCCTTCCATTAAAGAAAAGGGAAAATTCACAGTAGTCACTCAAATAATTAGAAACTGAAAAAGTAATAAACAAAAAATGTGTTAAATTATAATTTAGTGAAATGAGACATTGCTTTTGAATTGTGGTTGAAAAGAACAGTTGACAGAAAAACAAACAAACTGTCCCGGACAAATTAGAGCACTTTGCTGATGAATAGTGGGCCAAAATCAAAATACCTGTCAACACATGCAGAAGTCTGACTGAGAGTTACAGAAAACACCTGTTCACAGCTCAAAAAGCTCTCATGCTAGACTCAGATGACTGAAACTGAGGATGAACGTTCTTTCATCTGGTCCTTGTTTAAAGGGATCATTTGATTCCGCTTTGTCGAGAGTGATAGAAGGTAACAGGCCAACTGGTAGGTAAAAACTTTGATAGAAGTCATAAACAATAGCAGACATTTTACAGAGACTCTCAGTTATCATGTCAGAATCTTTAATGCTACAGTGCTCGAAAATAATGTGTCAAAATCAAACTTGGTGACACTGGGAAGGAAAAAAAACTCCCTATTACCAGGGAGGGAGAAAAAAACCTCTGTCAGAACCAGGCTCAGGGAGAGCAGCCATCTGCTTCGACCGATTGGGTGGAAGGAGAGCCAGACAGAGAAGAGGACAGACAGGTAGCAGAGCTCCTCCACCAGCTGGTTGTGCTGAGCTGAAACACAAACATTACAAAGGTTGACAGACAGACACACAAATGGTACAGTAGAGTGGTTAAAGTCTTCTTCTCATTTTGACTAATAGCTCAAGATATCAGGATGTAACACAGTTTGCCTGAACATAGATTTTATTTGTTAACAGCTTTACTTTATCATAACTCAGTTTTTAATCCCATTTTCTTGCCTCCAAGTGTGAAATAAAACAAATATCAAAGGTTGTATCTGTAAAACCTGATGAAATGGACAGAATCTAATGTGACCAGGGGCCTCATGTACAAAGACTTGCGTGGATTTCATACTGAAACCTGGCGTATGCTTCAATCCAGAAAACTGCATATGCACAAAAAAATCCAGATGAACGAAAGTGAGCGTACACCTGAATCCACACATTTCCTTTGTACATCCCACTCAGTGTGGAATTGACAGCACGTTGGAGTACGTGACTCCTCTCTCTCCACACCCCCAATTTAAATATGCAAATTAGTACAAACAGGGCAGACAGGTGGGATTCCCCTCTCTGCAGGATCAGATAACAGTAACAAGGATGAACTCACCACATTTGAGCAGAGAGTCGCCGCTATTGTGGGTGATACTGCTGTCACAGCGGTGGTGGGAGCACAAGTGGGTCACTCGGATCACCCCCAAGGTAAATATTTGTTGCGTAACTCACAAATTTATTCATTATACCGGTCATAGAAATAATCTGCTCACAGCCAAACAACATACAGGTTCATGTCAGGATATCAAAGAGGAAATCAAAGACTTTGTCTTGTGTTTAATTACTCAATTTATTATTTTCCAACAGACAATGAGGCAGGAGAAGCCTGTGAGACGCAGTCCCAGACTCTTATCACAGACCCACGGGATTCCTCCAGCCTCGCCGACGTCAGCCGATCCTCCGGTCCGCCACAACAGCCAGCTGCTGATGCCCGTACATGCTTAACGCATGTCAGGGGGATTAATATTAGGACAATTAAATGATTTACTCACCAAGAAGCCCAGCTTGTAGCAGCTTCTAGACCACACTAAACAACCTAGCACATATGTCAGGACGCTCCTCTTGGACTTCACTTCTGCTTGTAACTAACTCGAGACAGGGGCCAAGCCCTGGTAGTAAATGAGACCTGAGGCTAAATTTTGAAATATCAGACAATCAATAAGCTTCAACATGATCAGATCTGCCATTGGTACTTGAGGAATTAGAAATATCCCTATGTTGCACATTCTATCTCACCACCATAACATTTAGTCTTCAATGCATTTTGACTCTCCAAATCCAGAAGAGGGTTCTGTCTGCCAGAGCCTGTATGTGAGTAGCTCAGCAGCTCTCTGTCACTCATCTGCAGCTCTGTGCAGGACACTGAGACTCTGCTCTTAGTGACCATGGAGGAGAGAAGTGAATGATCAAAAATGAGATCCCACTTCACCAGTGGATGCAGACAATGTTCATGAACACAAATGTAAGAAATCCTTGGTGTGTAGGAGCACAAACACATGCACAAACCCAGGTATATTACATACGCTGGCAGCTAACACACAGACACACAAACTGTATGTGAGAGTAAAATTAGATTCCACCAGACTTCAGGTGCCGGTTAAGGTCTTCAGTTCCATATGGGGTGTGGCTCACGATCCATTTAACAGAAAGATCTCAAATCTTCTACGAGTCTCTGGAAGGCCTGCGGAAAGCACTTTAAACTGTAAGTGAACCTATGGACATTACAGACCACAGAATAAAGCTTAAAATAGATTTATTCATTGTTCAGTTGTAATTCTGTTGTACAACTGCCTACTGAAAATCCCTTCAAAAAAAGTTCCATCAATGACAGATGAACACCAAATCCATTAGGATAGCTAATACACAGCGCACATTTCGGGCACCAATATTAACTCAACAACATAAAAGTCAACTTACAGAGAATATCGAACAGTCTGACAATTATTTTTGTAATTTTCTCAACTCGGAACAGTCTGTCAGACAGCTTACCCAATTAGTTCGTGTGAATGTGGATTAGCCGTTCGGCTAACGTTGCTAGCTCGCTAACGTCCTTAGCTCTAGACCACAGTTTAGCATAACGACTAGCTGCCTCAAGCTAAGACTTAACTCACCAGCGCAAACTATCACTTACTAGCGGAGAAAACAGCGTCAAGCCTCTTCAGACTCAGGTGGAAAACAACAGGTGTCCTGGTCCACAACAGCTCCGCCACCATAAACTCAACAACGTTTCACTGTCGGAGTCACAACTTCTCTGTGACCTTCAACAGGTGCACGGAGCGAAACAGTCCGAGGCGGGACAAACAACCGTATTGGTCACGGTGCAGTGAAGCCACATTAACCACTGGCCGCTTATGAAAGTCATGAAACAAAGAATTATTTTGTCATTATTATTTTACATCCTACCTGACTGAGACTTGCTGGACGTATTGTTGTGGACCAGAGGAAGCGCAGTATTGGGTTCGACGCCGTTGCGTGAGAGCGTCACATGTTGGCTCAAACTTTTCGGCGGCCGGCAGGCTGTGCATGCGCATGCGCGGAGCTTGGGACGCCAATGGTTTCCTAGCAACCACATCAAAGGACACTTCCGTGAGTCACCAACCAATCACAGCCCTTCGAATTTCCTTTTGCCTTGCAAAAGGCTTAATAGGTGAGAATTCAGACAATCTATACACAACTGGGAGAGACGACCTTTGACTGAGTGCACAAGCCAGCTTAACAGCAAGCTTCAACCAGCTCTGAAAGACAATCCTTTGGAAGTACACCCATGAACATGGCAAACAACCTCAGGATTGGAAAAGGAAGCACACTTGGCAGTTGCCACGTGGTGGAGGATATCCTCGGTGACGGCAGCTTTGGCGTGGTAGCCAAATGCCGCAATACCAAAACCAACAACATAGTGGCAGTCAAGGTCATCAGGGGCAAGGAATGCTTTGTGCACTCAGCGATTGCTGAAATTGCCGTCCTCAGGCGACTACAGTGTCTGGACTCAGACACCTGTAGCATCGTCCAGTGGAACGGCTTTTTCTTTGATAAGGAGAACATCTGTATTGACTTCGAACTCCTAGATCAAAGCCTCCGTGATTATTTGGATGGTACCAAGTCTCGTCTTTCTGTTGGAGAGCTGAGGCCTGTTTTACACCAGGTGGCCACAGCTCTTTCCCACATGCACTCCATCGGTATTATGCACATGGACCTCAAACCGGACAACATCATGGTTGTGGATCGACATCAGCACCCACTGAAAGTCAAGCTTATTGACTTTGGCATGGCACATCCTATATCAGTGGTAAAACAAGGTGCCTGTATGGGGACTATGTATTATTGTGCACCAGAGATGCTACTCGGAGCACCATTCAACGAGTGCATTGATGTGTGGGCTCTTGGTCTCATCATGGCAGAGCTGGCAACGGGATGCATACTCTACCCGGGCCAAGCGCCATATGATGTCATCAGATTCGTCGTGGAATGCCAAGGCCAGCCACCTGACCACGTGCTGGACAGTGGATGGTACACTCGGCAATACTTCCATGCCCAGGAAGACGGCACAGACGAAAGACGCTGGAGTTTGAAGACTCCAGAAGATATGTATCATGAGTGTGGATTCTCTGCATTTGAGAGCAGGGAGATGAATCTCAATTCTCTGGATGAAATTCAGCAGTATATGAGGACAGACACTGAAGACCAGAGTGATCAGAAGCTGTTCATCAGCCTGATCAAAAGCACGCTGACCCTTGATGTATGTAACAGGATCAAAGCTCGGGAGGTTCTGGAGCATCAATTCTTTGCTTCCAGCCACACACAAGAGCAAAGAAGGGATCCAGATCCTCACCAGGCTGCTACATCAAGGGAGGAATGCCAAGAGCCCAACATCCAACCTCCAATTCCCCATCGGGCTGCTGAGTCATGGGAGGCACCTAGAGACTTGAATGTCCCATGTCCAACTCCTCCTGTGAATGCTACATCTTGGAAGGAGTGTGCAGATACCAACATCCAGCCTGAGGTCTCCAGCGCTGAGATAATGCACAAAGTGGATGACAACGAGTGTGCAGATACCAACATCCAGCATGAGGTCTCCAGCGCTGAGATAATGCACAAAGTGGATGACAACGAGTGTGCAGATACCAACATCCAGCATGAGGTCTCCAGCGCTGAGATAATGCACAAAGTGGATGACAACGAGTGTGCAGATACCAACATCCAGCATGAGGTCTCCAGCGCTGAGATAATGCACAAAGTGGATGACAACGTCGAAATAAGTAACATCAAAGACAAAACCACCACGGAAACAGAACAAAACAGCCAAACTGAGGACTGTACCAGTAAAACAAGAGAGGAAGAGATGGAAGATGAAGTCCTACGCCCCACTCCCTCCTTGACTGTTACATCAGAGGAGCAGGGGGCTGAGGTTAAAACTGACACTAAGACCAAGACTAAGAAGAAAAGCCTCTTGAGACGCATCATGAGAAGCGTTTCAAAGGCCTTCCGAAGAGTCTTCTCTTAGTGGTCCAGTTAGGCCTTCCTTCCCATGGGTCTTGCATCACTCCCCACCTCCCACCCCTTACTCCCCCCTGAGGGCAGCACGGTGGCTACAGTGATTAACACTGATTCAAAAAAGAATCAAAGAATCAAAGAAAAGAATCAAAGAAAAGATTCAAAGAAAAGAATCAAAGAATCAAAGAAAAGAATCAAAGAAAAGATTCAAAGAAAAAGAAAGATGAATTCAAATTCATCAAATTAAAAAAAAAAAAAAAACCCTCAGTAACTCTGCCAGAGTGTCTCTTTGGGTCACTCTGCCGGTCCCAAGCCCGGATAAAGGAGGAGGGCTGAGGCAATTCCACCCCACATAACAGTCTTTTAAGCAATTCTGATATCCTAGCATTTAACAGTACAAAACAGATTTATCTAATATGGGTCCAGACAAAGCGCTGGTCAGTAAGTTACTTTGGGAAGTGATGAGTAAGAGATGGTGTAATGTTGCCGCATTAGCTTTAAAGAGCGGTGCTACACAAAGGATGTTGAACTGCTGCCGGTTGGTTTGCAGCCGTTTTACTTGCCGAGGGAGGTGTTGTGACGTCACAGTAACATGCATTGTGTCATCACGGCTGTGGCTCAGGTGGTAGAGCGGTTTGTCCACTGATGGCAAGGTTGGCAGTTCGAACCCCAAGTTGCTCCCAATGGCAGATTAGCGCCTTGGCATGGCATGGCAGCTCTGTCACCATTGGTGTGTGAATGGGTGAATGCGAAACACATTGTAAAGCGCCTTGGGTACCGCTAAGGTAGAAAAAGGCGCTATATAAGTGCAGACCATTTACCATTTTATTTACCATCACAATAACATGCTTTGTGACGTCACAGTAACATGCCTTAATTAGCCCTTCTCCAACTCCCCCATCCACATTCCTCCCTCTATCTAGCCTCACCCCCACCCTACTGTCCCCCCCTACGCATACACACACACACACACACACACACACACATATAAATAAATATATATAAAACAAAAATGTTTTAGATCTTTGCACATACTGTAGCCTGCTTGCACATGGGAGATCTGCAGCTTCTTTGACCACCACCTTTAATTCATCCATCCATCCATTATCTATACACCGCTTTATCCTCACGAGGGTCGCGGGGGGCTGGAGGTCTATCCCAGCTGACTCAGGGTGAAGGCAGGGGACACCCTGGACAGGTCGCCAGTCTATCACAGGGCTACACTTAGAGACAGACACCAAGCACACTCACATTCACACCTACGGACAATTTAGAATCACCAATTAACCTCAACATGTTTTTGGACTGTGTGGGAGGAAGCCGGAGAACCCGGAGAGAACCCACGCTGCACGGGGAGAACATACAAACTCCACGCAGAAAGATTCCAGTGCCCCGGCAACCGGCAGTGCCCCCGACAACCGGCAACCTTCTTGCTGCGATACAACAGTGCTAGCCAACTGCGCCACCTTGCAGCCCACCTTTAATTCATTGCAATGCAAAAATAAATGCTTCTTCACATACAAAGTTAACCTGTGAATAATTTCTGATTTAAAAAAATAATAAAATGTTGCATTTGTAAGCGTCAAAGTATTGGCTTTATATTGGACATTTATTTTGACACAGGAAAAGAATCATGGCTAGAAGATCAACCTGGTGTTAAAATGTGTGTAGAAATGAGACTTTTCATATGTCATAATTTGTTTTCAACAGCAACCTATCCCACATGGTGATTGAAAGTTTATCCAAAATACACTTTTTAAAGAATTCTCCACTACTCCACTTTAATATGTGATGTTGGTACATATCATGTAGAATTTCCTGCAGTCTAAACCCATTTTCATACTAGCTAATATAAAAGTATAAGAATATTTACAATGGCGGACAAGTGGGCCACTAGTTTGGGTAAATGGTCTGTTGGAGGTGCAGCTACATCACTGCTTTGAGGAATTTTCACAGCAGATGCTTGCAATAGCAAGAAAAATAGCCTACAGCTGTTTCTAAAATCACTTTTGATGAATCTGTTCTATTCAAGTGTCACAGTAAACAATTCAGTGATTACAACTGAAGTATATAAGGAGCAGGACATGAGCTAATTTTCTTAATCTTGAAAAGAAAGGTCCAAAGATGAATAGCAAGTAAGAAAATTAAATTAGAAAAGTTATACAACATATTGATAATATTTTTTGAGACTGAAATATATTGTCAGGAGGGAATATCTCCTTAATACAACATCTCTCTAAAACTACCAACCAGGAAATAAAGGTGCCACCTAGTGGTGACAATAGACAAAGGTTTGTATGTAAACATTTTCAGTCCTGCAGTGATGTTATCAGAGTAGACAGAAACATTTACATTTTTGGACCAAATTTGCATAACTGGTGTGTATTCTTCTATGAAAGCAGGGTTGTACTACTGAAAACCACATATACATATCAATTAGCCTGCCAAATTTCTGGACTCTGGCTACATTACTTTTTTAGGTTAGGTTAAAAAGTTTTTTGTTTTTTTTAAATCTCTCAAATTGAAGATAGTCAGGCATGGGGCATTCAGTGAATTGAAACAGAATGACCCCCAGCTCAGTTCATCTTGGAGTCCAAGTAAACATTTGTGCCAAATTTGAAGAAATACCTTAAGACTTTCCTCAGATAACACAATGCCTCTGGCCACACCTGTCACAGCCAAATAAATTACAGCATATTCAGACATTTATGTTTTCCACTAAAATTACTATTATTTAACAGTCATATCCAATATTTTTAACATCTTGTTTCTGTAGACATGATGGTATGTTTTTGCTGGTTTTATACTGTAAATATAAATTTTAATAATCTCAACACGTGTAATTTAAACGGATTCATTCCGTTATTATAGGGTAATTACTACATTGTAACATTACAGCATTTTCCCCATTTATATTCCCAAGGTTTTACATTTTCACAATAAAAATCTTATTTATACATCTAAAAATTACAATTAAGTACCATTTTTTATAATAGTCACTGTGTCTACCACGGTAATGTACTATTTTGGAATTTATTGTATATTACGACGCTACGTCCAGTGAAGGAAATGTTCTTGACCTCAAAACAGGATATTCATTTTTCAGTTTATCAGAAAAATTCAAATCACCATAATCTGGAGGTACACGGTTTTCAGTGGGCAGGAAGGGCAATAAAAAGCTGAGATGTACCCAGTAACTAAAGCTGTCAGACAAATGTAGTCGAGTAAAAAGGTCGATATTTGCCAGTGAGATGTAATAAATAGAAGAATAATGCTGCACAAAATGAAAAACCTCAAGAAAAGTACATCAGATGTATACTTGGTGCTTGATTACATTTACTTAGTTACATTACACCACTGAGTTTAAGTGTACTAAACTGGTGCAGTGTTTTAGTGGAGTACGTACTCATTATCCACCACTGAAAAAAAAAAAGATGCAGGGGGTAGGTAAATCCTGCATCTGCACGAGGGTCAAAACTGATGAAAGGTTTAGTGTAGCAATGATAGAATAAGAAAAAATAGACGTACGATTGATGTATAAAAGGAATTATGAACATCACAAGCAGTGGCCAGTATTCAGATTTATGTAAATCAGTAATCAGAAGTAACGCAGGTGGTTTAAAATGAAGCAAAGTGTCACTAATAGAAACTGTTGCTGCACATTATGGAGAGTGAGTCATGAATTGGCAGTGACGTGCAAGACCTTAACAACAGTAGTAAATAGTAAAATAGTTCTACAAAGCCTCAGTGTTTAAGTTTGGATGCTGTTTGTCACTGTTGCTTGGTAGACTGATCATGATCACACCTTTTAGTTTTTGTTTTTTTTAATGTATCAAAACATTATAAATCCAGTCTATTAAAAGACCTCTTTGTCATGCAAATAACTATGAGATGCTTCAGCTGCATCCAGCTCCTATCTGTGGCGATACAGCTATAAATAGGAGGCTCTACTATCTGCTGTGGCAGTGTGGAGCACAGGAATGCTCTCACATTCCTTCAGCTATGATATACTTCACATATTACATACTACTCTTTGACATCTGAGTCACTCCTCTTTACATAAAGGTCTAATTTTTTTTTTTTTTGTCATTGCAAATACATGAACGCTGTGCTCTGACATCTGACCATATATGAGATTTTCTTTGGGAATAATGTCGTACAAACAAACAATATGTCAAAAGTTTGCATCACTCCGGCGCAAATGAGAGTGTTACCTCATAAGGTGCAGTGTACATCAAGGAAAATGCACTGTAAGTTGTGGTTGACTCAAATATGGAGCTCCTCTTTGCAAACTCACAGCTCGGGAGCCTCAGTGGCTGCTCATTAATGACTCCGCTGCTCACCATAACCCTACAAGGAGACAGCTGGGCCAATCAGGAGGAGGCACTGAAACCCACAAGCCACTCAGACACAGAGCCCGGGTTGGCGTTACCATCAGCTGTTCTACACGTTGAGGAGGCTCAGCGCGCATACCAGCGGAGTGGTTCACAGACATATACAATGTTTTCATTTCCTTAACAAGACACCAGTGACTCTGCCTTGACTGGGTCAACGGAGCAGGCCTTCTGGGTGGTTATGAGTACAGTAATACCTCTAAGGGATTTCACACATGTGTTCCAGCCTGGTGCAGTGTCATCTTTTGGCTTGAGAGTAACAGAAATGACAGCATTTTAAAGCATTGCATTAACACTGTGTCTTGATTCTGACATTATTTAAGAGCTGTAAAGGTGAAGTCACATAAAGTTGATGAAAAATACTTACTGTATTGCATCTCTTTTAGAAACTGCAATGTCCATGATGTTAAATGAAGTTAAATAATGACGTTAAATTAAGTTAAATAATACTCAAAATTGTCATAATGGAGACAAATGGTAATAAAAGTCTATCAACAGCACATCTACTGCACAGACTCCTAAACGTTATATGAAATGAAAATTTTTCATTTTCATTTCATCCTCAAACAACATTCCAATAAAGCTGTAGGTCAGTCAAGCATGTTCATTGCAGAGAGGTCCCAGCCATGTATGTAAAACACACTTTTCCCGGGGCTTGTAGATTTTTGCTGGCAGCTCTTATTTGGACTTGTGTGAACCTTCAGCCCCGCCCCTGGTCCCCAGGCCCGGCGTGGGTCTTATTTAAGGGGCTCTCCTCACCCTGAGCCTTCGTCCCAGTGGAAGCATCCGTGTACCAGCGTACCTTGGTGAGTGCATTTCCCAGCTTCTCTCTCTGAATCACGGAGAATATGTGTGCTGTTTCTTTAATTAGCTTTTTAATTATTTCAGGAGGTGTTAGTTTAAGTTTTGAGGCAATGTTTGTTAAATGAATGAACAGATGATGAGACTTCAGCTCAGAGTTTTCTCAGGTTGTAGGAATGTGGTTAAAGCTGGAACTAATGCTAATGTTGCTTGTGATGGCTTGATTGCCATGTGGTGCTGATGAACACTCAGTGAACACTCACTGGATGATGTGTTTCCCTGTGATAAATGCACTCAGCGGGATGGAAAGTTTCTTTGGGACAGCAAAGATAAGACTGAAACATGTGCTGTTGAAGTATTACATGGAGGATTGCTCAAAACCTGAGAGGAAGTTGTTCATGTTTACCAATGTCCCAATGAATGAATGAATGAATGAATGAATGAATGAATGAAGCTAACAGGCAGCTGGGACAGAGAGCCAACTAGTAAAACAACAGTGTGCAGACAGATGAGTGCTGGCCTGGCACTTCTTCTCAGATCTGAAATAGCAGCAGATCCGTGTGTCACTTGTTTCACCCCGTTAAGCACAGTGGGGGTGCCAAGCTTAAAATAGATCACAGGTCTCTCTATTATGCCCCTTTTTGGTGCTACCTCAGCAGCCCTGAGATGTCCCAGGAACAATCATGTCTGTGGAGATACGGTATCAGTAGCTGTACAGCAAGGTTAGGACCAAAATAGCATCAGATTGGCACGTCTTATTAGCTCTCTATAGATAGCACCCAGTGATGCTGGTTGTGTCAGTGTCTGCGAGCGATAATACCTTAAGAACGGTTATCAGATAGCGCTGGCAGATCTTCAGTGCACTGTGGATTACAGCTAATGCATGTAATCATCCGGCTGATTGAATGATTATCACTTACTTTGCCAGATATAGCAGGTCCAGTCATTTCATCACATCGCCAGGCACGCCAGTGATGAAGTGTGTGATTGTTCAGCTATAACAGGCCTTCATGTTATGTACAATGTGATGGACAGTTTAGTCAGCTGCTCCCAACGCTCTCAGTCCGAACCTTCTCTCTTATTGCTTCCATCCTCGCCCCTCATATCTCAGACCACCCCAGTAAAGCCTAATCATGTGTGACGACGACGAGACTACCGCCCTCGTGTGCGACAATGGCTCTGGCTTGGTCAAGGCTGGATTTGCCGGAGATGACGCTCCCCGTGCTGTCTTCCCTTCCATCGTTGGAAGGCCCCGCCACCAGGTACGCTCAAAGAAATCTAAAAAAATCTCTTTATCCTGGGTGTGTGCGACAGAAAGTGGGAGTTTTCACGTATTCACTCTCTCGCTTCCTCCCTCAGGGTGTGATGGTGGGTATGGGTCAGAAGGACAGCTACGTAGGTGACGAGGCCCAGAGCAAGAGGGGTATCCTGACCCTGAAGTACCCCATCGAGCATGGCATCATCACCAACTGGGATGACATGGAGAAGGTGTGTGTTGACAGGGAGGCTCATTTACAACATTCATGACAGCTGAACTTCCGCATCCTTAAGAATTTACGGCTTGGCAGGCCACCTTCACAAAAGCCGCTCTATTTTTAGTTTTCTACTCTCCACACTTTGTTGTTGTTTTTTCAGCCAACAGTTGTTACGGACCCTGATGTCAGCTGTTCTTTCGTTTCTCTACCAGATCTGGCACCACACCTTTTACAATGAGCTGCGTGTGGCCCCTGAGGAGCACCCCACCCTGCTCACTGAGGCCCCCCTCAACCCCAAAGCCAACAGGGAGAAGATGACCCAGGTATTTGGAGTTTAGAGCATTTGTTTAATGATGCATTGATACTTAGGTTGGGGCAAACTTTTTTTTCTCATTCTGGTGGCTTTCTCCTGCAGATTATGTTTGAGACCTTCAACGTTCCTGCCATGTATGTGGCCATCCAGGCTGTGCTGTCTCTGTACGCCTCTGGTCGTACCACTGGTCAGTAAACTTCATAGCTTCGTATGCATTAAACTGTCATGTGAGGGAGAGTGTGTCTGTCATGTGGGTGAATTCTTGTCTCATTGTCAAAGCGAGGTGTCAATCCCTCTTCTGCAGAGTGATGTCAGCAGCATTGTTTAGTTTATGATGTGAGACATAGTTGACGGTGGCAGACTAATTTTAAGCTGCTTCACCTTCACAAGCATGCTGGCTAACTGTGGCTCTCATTTGCTTGTTAAAGGTATTGTGTTGGACTCTGGTGATGGTGTGACCCACAACGTCCCCATCTATGAGGGTTATGCTCTGCCACACGCCATCATGCGTCTGGATCTGGCCGGTCGCGACCTGACCGACTACCTGATGAAGATCCTGACTGAGCGTGGCTATTCCTTCGTCACAACTGGTACGACTATAGTTTGATTTGCACATCAGAGGTGAATCTGTGTTTTTCCTAAATGCTCCAACTTTCTGCCCCTCAGCTGAGCGTGAGATCGTGCGTGACATCAAGGAGAAGCTGTGCTACGTGGCTCTTGACTTTGAGAATGAGATGGCCACCGCTGCCTCCTCTTCCTCCCTGGAGAAGAGCTATGAGCTGCCCGACGGTCAGGTCATCACCATCGGTAACGAGCGTTTCCGTTGCCCAGAGACCCTCTTCCAGCCTTCTTTCATTGGTGAGCTCAGCACCTACACCTGATCTGGTTACCTCTGTTTTCTGAATGATCACGCTGTATTTTTCTCTGCTTCAAAACTCACGTTTTTTGCTTGTTCTCCACCAGGTATGGAGTCTGCTGGTATCCATGAGACCGCCTACAACAGCATCATGAAGTGTGACATCGACATCCGTAAGGACCTGTATGCCAACAATGTGCTGTCTGGAGGTACCACCATGTACCCTGGTATTGCTGACCGTATGCAGAAGGAGATCACAGCCCTGGCCCCAAGCACCATGAAGATCAAGGTGGGGAAATTGCAAAGATTTTCACACTCACTGACCAAGCAAACTGCCTCTCCATAAAACTTACATTTTGTCATTTCTTTACCTAGATCATTGCTCCTCCTGAGAGGAAGTACTCCGTCTGGATCGGAGGCTCCATCCTGGCTTCCCTGTCCACCTTCCAGCAGATGTGGATCAGCAAGCAGGAGTACGATGAGGCCGGCCCCTCCATTGTCCACAGGAAATGCTTCTAAGCGCGCAGCCACCTCCTTTCATCCATGCCTTTCTATGTTGTTGTCCCCTGTACATATATGTCTGTGTTCTATTGTAATAAAGATAAGCCCTTGTGAGAGTATCTGCAGCGCTGTTTTTGTGACTGACAGAATATGCAACACCAATTGGAGAAGGTGGGCTATCTAAACAGTAGCTGAAAAATTGAGATGTGATTATGCAAAAGCACACATGTTTGAGGTACATGTGCTTTACTTGAGCATTATCATTTTTAGTATACTTTCAACTTCCACTTGACTACATGTTAGAGGAAAACATCGTACCTTTTCTGCTTCACCGCATTTATTTGACAGCTAGTTACGCACAAGATAAAGATGTATAAATATTCTGATAATGCCATTTATATTAATCCATCAACAAGCAGCTTTCATGTGTGTATTTCATGTGTTTTAAAGCTTCTAAATCTTCTCATTTGTCTATTTCTATGATTTTTAGATTCAACAAGTGAAACTGACATAGGACAGATGCAATTCAAAATAGCTCAAACTAAATCCACTTGCAGCTGCTACAATAGAAACATGCTGCTGACACACTGATGCTTCACTGCTAATAATCTAATAATATCACATATAACAATATAACAGTCAGAGAGACCAAACCAAAAATATTTGAGCATTTTGAAGGTAACATTAAGGAACTTTAACTAAAGTGGAATTTTTTTTTCCCTGCAAGACTTGTAATAGGGTATTTCCACATTGGTGTGTTCCTACTTCAACCTAAGGATTTGAGCTGCATCACTGCTATTTACTGCATTCAATGTCAAACATGCAAACAAATCGTACACACAGAGGCAGCACTGTATGTGCACAAAAACAGGCATTTTCCATTTTAAAGGTGCGACGACTTTGTACTACTGAGTCTACCGGTTAACCTGAAGCGTCCTCTTAAACGCTTATCTGCCTAAACAGAAGCAGCACCGCCCAGCGAGGCTGCCCGGTGTAAATAAAACATACGTACCGTGGGACGTTATTCGAACAGCTTCCGTCCAATCACAGCGCAGAACGTAGGGAGCGCCGCTGTTTGAATGCACTGCGGAAACGGACAGCTTGGCAGCCGATTTGACCAGCAAGCCGTAGAGAAATGCAGTTAGCTAGCTAACGATTTAAATTGGTGAAATTCACACAAGTCTCCGTTTGAGACGTGATTGATAGAGATTTTCGGTCGTGCGTCACCGAGACACGATCTTATTCTTTCGAGTAAGACTTGTTAATAAGCTAGTATGTCCTGCTAACCGAGCTGGCTAACGTTAGCTAGCTAACTGCATTGCAACTGAAGCTAGCCGTTAGCTGGGCGCTCCATAATGTGATGTTATGCAAGTCGTCAACGAATTGGGACTGTAACTCTGCTGGTGGACGGCTGTGGAGCTTTAGCATCTTGTGAGCGGTCTTGTGAGGATGAGTTTGCGTCAGAAATCCGGGAAAAGTAATTAAGTTAGAGAGGCTGGTGTCGGGGCTGAACTGTGAGAACTGCGGATGTCAGTTTACTTTGGTCCTGGTAGAGGATAGTGAAGGAACTGTTGCAGGGATAGTTGAAGAGTGCATTTTTTTTGAAGGTGAAAGGTACATTTGTAAAATGAAAGTCATGGAGAGGAATGTGATGCGTCTTGTGGCGGTGCAGCAGCTCCGTGCAGCCTATGGCATAAAGACAAAGAACTGGAACAAAAACAAAGCAGCCAGCTGCAAGCTAGCAGCCAGCAGCTCGGTAAGTTTAAATAAACCCATGTACCAATGTTCAGCACCTCTCATTTGACTTTTTTCTGTGACTTTTTTTGACTTGATAAAAATGCTATGGTAGATAAAGAATCAACAAGTCCACAGTATCAGCTTTGGCCATGCTATTGTTTAGGCTGTTGGATCAGATTTGCATATTGCTGAAAGCTTGCCCCCACTGATGGGACCCATTTGTTCGCAGACTGTTGTCACCCATGTCAGTCACTGCAGATGCTTTGTTTGTCGGTGCCCCTGATTATTCACACCATAAACTTCTTTACCAATAGTACAAAGAGAAATCCAGACAAGACACAAAGGGCAAAGTTTTCCTATAAATCTTTATGGCATGTTGTTGAAGTGTTTTTGGACACTTTGACAAAAAAAAAAAAAACTTGACATTGAGACGGCACATTTTAACTTCTGAAATGCAGTTTAAAATTCATTGGCAGCCCTTGTGAAAATGACCACTCTTAATTGGCTCACAGAAGTCACAAGGTTTGTTGCAACAGTCTGACTTTTAAAATGAATGCTGAACTTCTGCATTTGCTGGTATTAAATTTGAAGAGAGAGTTGCAATGCCACAAATTCCACCTCATACTGTGAAGAAATCAAGAACTGAAATTAAGTCATTGTGCTGCAATGAAAAAACGCTGAACAGATTCAGGTCATTGAGGTTTGAAACAAACATAAAGTGCCTTTGAGAGCATCCATTTTGGCCTCTAAAGCACAGAAATGTCTGGCATTCAGCTACCAAAGTGATCAAATTAAGTAGAAACTGTGGCAGTGAAATCCTAATCCTCCTAAAGAAGACTGTTTCTAGCCTTTAATGAGTGCTTTTTTGTTGTTGACATTTGTTATGGTGCTGCTAACAGATTATTAGAGTAAAGAAACATCTGATTATTTTTTATTTAATGTTTTGTACCTATCTTGTGTGCAATCTGGCATTCAGCAGAGTTAATGTCTTATTTTTTCAACTGTTACCCAGACAAAGGTCTTCGGTGTGCCCTTGGAGAGCTTGCCATACTATAATATGGAATGTGGGAGTGTGCCAAGGTGAGTAGACATGCTATTTCTTTCCGTTGAGCTGACATTTGACAAGTTATTTCTTGTCCTGTCTTGAACGTTTTGTACTAATGATATTTCGCTGCCCTCTTAGTTTTCTTGTAGACGCGTGTATGAAGCTGCTAGCACACGTCGACACAGAAGGCCTGTTCAGGAAATCGGGCTCCGTCGTTCGCCTGAAAGCACTCAGGGTGAGTGATGGCTGAAGTTGACCTTGCTTTCACTGAGGGACCTTGACGCGAGGAACTGTTTAACACAACAGGGCTGTGTTTTGTCTGTGCAGGCAAAACTGGATTTGGGTGAGGAGTGCCTGTCCACTGCTCTTCCCTGCGATGTGGCGGGTTTAGTGAAGCAGTTCTTCAGGGAGCTGCCGGAGCCTGTGCTCCTTACAGATCTGCAGGAAGCCTTTCTCAAGGCCCAGCAGCTCCCCACCGAGGAGGAGAGAACCTCTGCCACCATGCTGCTGTCTTGTGTGTTGCCTGACAAAAACCTCTCTGTCCTGCGTTACTTTTTCGACTTCCTCTACAATGTGTCTCAAAGGTGAGAGAACCTGTAGTTGGATTACTTTATTTTTTACATATTTTGCTTGGATTACTTACAAACATCAATCTACCATCATAGATGTTCTAATGCTTCTTTGTACTATTTATGACAGCACAGTTTAAGATTTACATGACGGTGTCTTTCTCTTTCCTTACTTAATTACAGGAGTGCAGAGAATAAGATGGACAGCAATAACTTGTCTGTAATCTTGGCCCCCAACCTCCTTCATTCTGGCGATGGTACCGAGAAGATGAACGCAAACACTGAGAAACGCCTCAAACTACAGGCAGCCATAGTACACTGCTTCATAGAGAATGCCCACAGCTTTGGTATGACTTGAAGCATCTTATCTCCACTTTATTTGTGTGTCACTGTGGTTTTGTAGCACTAAATATTTCACTGCCTCTGTGTGTCACAGGTGTGTTACCGCAGTTTCTTCTAGAGAAAGTTCCAGCCATGATGGGTTGTGAATCTCCTACTCACCATGAACTGGAAGAGCTGGACTTAAACTCTGGGATGAAGAGAAAACCCAGGCGCAGCCTTGGAGGTAAGACCACATCATCCAAGATGAATAATTTAGTGAAAGCTGCAATATACAAATATACAAATGAGATATACTGAACTGGTCGAACAAGGTCAATTTTCACTGGTTGTAATCACACTGAAATATTTATTAACATCAGAAAAACGTGCAAATATAGCGGATCACTGTGTTGCAGTGACCATAAATAAATCATTTTATTTTGAAGTTCTTTAATAAGTAAATCCTGTTCATTTAGTTTGATTTGTTCATATTTCAGATATGGTCAATGGTGCACTGAATAAGCTAAAAACTAATAGAACACCTACAAATGTCACCCAGGCAGACAGTCTTGGTATGTACTGTGGTCAGATGAGATGATGCTGCGTGTCATGTAGCTTGAGAAAGTAATCTCTGCTCTGCACATAAACAGGCTTTCTATTCTTCAAGCAGAAATCAAACTCTTCATTTCACTTCATACTTAATCTTCCGGTGCGCTTGAGAAGAAAATCAATTTGCATTCGCCTTCATAGTAAATGTGTCACTTGTGAAGTAATGCCTGCCTTGTATGTTCTTTGCCTGTCTGCCTGTCTGTTGCATGGATCATCTACAAATTTCAGCAAAATCTGCTCATTTCTCAGTGCTTTGGTTCAAAATCAAATTTGGAATGTTTGCAAATATAACAGAGCAAATCCTACACGTGTAAAATCAATGCCTCTTTTGTGATTTTGCCAGTCTTTTCCTCTGCAACTCCTGTGATTGCAACACCATCCTCCAAGCGAAAGCTTCCTGTGGAATCTGGTCATTCGTTTGGATTTTCAAACAAGAAACGTAGATCTGTGAAAAAGAACCTTGGGATAGAATTGCTTCCCAATATTTTGTTCAGCGGGACCTCCACTCCTGGATCAGGTATTAACGAATGATTGATGAAGCCGCCTGTCGTGCTATATCGAAGGCTTGTGATGAAGTTTACATCTTTTCTGCTTTTCTATTCTAGCTTACAGCGCCTCTGGGGTCTTGGACACATCCCAGAATATCCTGTCATCAGCAGGGAGGTCTAGAAGACAATCAGCTACCTCTGCAAGGAGAAAGAGCCGAAGACTTAGCAACAGACACGCTGTCAACAGGTACATATTCAAAAATCAGTGTTTTTCTTACTAAGGAGATGACAGGAGTGTTGTCACATAGAAATGATACTTAATGTAAGGTGCAGTAACTGATGGTACATGCACTAGGTAAAGGAGAATTACGATAAAGTGATATCATAAAATGTTCACTCATGTATTTCCCACTTGTCCTGCATTTAGGTTTAAAATCCTCAGTTAAGGCCAGACAGTAGTTTGTAAAACAGCAACCTTCAAGCTGATGCCTTTTCTGGCTTGTCTTTCTAAAGTTGTTTGAATTCTTGTCCTTTTCAGAGTTGAATCTGGAAAAGCTGGTTGCTTTTCTCCTAAAACCAGCAAAAAAGAAGCACCGCGCAAGTCTCTGCGCCTGCGTTTCAGCCTGGGGAAGAGCAGCAAAGACGCTGTAAGTGTGGTTGCCCGATAGAATTCAACCACTTGTCTGGTTTCACTGAGCAGTGAAAGATGGGTTTAATCAAGTGCATTCAGGCTTACGCTCTGATTAACTGCATTAAAATAAAATAATATGTTTGCACACAGAGTGTGATGCGGGGTAAACTGGTGCACAGCAGCACTTTTTTGTTAAATAACACTCAAAGTTCACGTTGTCACTAACAGAATGACACTAATGCATGCAGGTTTAGAGAAAGTCTAAACTGCTTTCAGCACGTTTACATTTTGTAACGTTACAAAATAAAATGTGTTCATGGTACAAAGCTGTAGGATATTTCCTGTGCACAGTTTTCAGTGATTTATTGTACTAAGAACTCAGGTGAAAGAACGTTGGTGTAAAACTGTAAAGTATAGATAAAATATACTGTAACCTGTCTTTGGGTACATTTGGCTAAACTGTCGAAGTTACATAACTTTCTAATGCTCCACAGTTACATGTATATTCTTGACTTAATAAAAAAAAATGTGTTAAACAAAATCAGTATCTTGTTTCTTCTGAGTGATTTTCATCATCCTCTGAAGAACTAACCACAAAAGTCATGGGATTAACACATTAATGTTTTGGGTGATTTCTATGGGGCCCTTTTTAACATAATACTACTCTAAAGCCTAATCCTCCTCGAAGGTTCTTTCATCTTTCATTTCTCATTTCATTCTGGTGATAAAGGGATCTGAGTCCATTGGCTGGCGACTTGCCACGCAGGAGAGCACAACCAGCTTCCGTTTCACCAAAGAGACAGAGTTCAGTCCAACAGTTCTGCCTAGAAAAACCGAATCCACGAGTGAGTACCAAATAACTGAACTGTACACTCACTGTCTGCTAGTACCATTATTACTACTGTAGTGAAATGTTGCAATGTCGAATTATAATACGTACTAACATTCCTCTTACATTTTAAGGCTCGAAGTACATTAGTAAGTCTGAAGACAACTTGCTGACACCACAATGTGACTTAAGTGCCCACCGGACCTCCTGGAGTGGGGAGACCCCTGTAGGAGCCCAGGCTTTCAGCGGAGAGTCTTTCACAGACACCCCCATGAACATGTGCCTCAAGAGCAACTACGTGTCTGAGCCTACCATCGTCATATCCAAGCCTCCAGCAGTGAGCAGCCTTCCGCTGAAGCTGTGCTGTGCTTCCAGCGCAGAGAGCCTTGAGAGCGAGCGCTCCATCAATGAAGCCCAGACACAAACCGGCCCCACCCTGCTGAGAATCAAGAAGGCCTTCACAGAGTCGGGCAGTGACCTCCAGGCAGTCGTACAGGACTCCTGCAGCTCCACGGAAGCAAATATAACAAAACCGTCAGACAGCATCCCAGTGGTTCCACCGGAGAGTCCACCTGTCACAGTTCTGTCTGTGGACGCTGAAGCCTCCCGATTCCCAGCTCAGCAGAGCCTTCTGCCTAATGAACAGAACGTTACTTTTGGCCAAATTGAAATCGCAGCTTTGTCTCCTTTGCATATCGACAGTGTAGTTTTTGAGTCTGATGTATATTGTAGCCCCGTAACTAAGAACAACAAAGATTCTCTCTGTGCTGCTGCGACCAGCAGCCATCATGGCTCCATGGTGGAGCAGAGCGACACGGAGGCAGAGCAGGTGAACTGCAGCAGGCTGATCGACGCTCTGGACATTCAGAGTCCTGCTCGCTTCAAACTGGGTGTTTCCTCTGGACTGCAGTCCACTCCATACAGGCTGGGTCTTGAACACAGAGATGAGCTTTGTACACCTGAGGTCAGCACGGTACATGAGACTGAAGCAGAGACTGGTACTAAAGTCCAAAACCAACATCCTCTCTCACCACACAGACAGGAGACTGAAAAGCGCCGGGTGGCAGATCACATTCAACACTTCAACAAGCTCACCCTTAATTCTCCCCGAGGCTCCAGGAGCCAACACATCAGGTCACCGCTCAAGTTCCAGCGCACCCCTGTGCGGCAGGCTGTCCGCAGGATTAACTCTGTCCTGGGGGACAGCAGGAGACCCACTAGAAACACAGAGTTCCCCAAAAACCAGAGTCAGGTGGCGAAGGCTGTGAGTCTAGAGAGCGGCCTGTCCCCTCACCCTCATCAGAGAGAGCCACAAGTTGGACTGTCCAGCAGCAGGTGCCCCATGAAGAAACCACCGCCCGTCCCGCCAAAAAAGCCAAGCACCTTGGCCCGTAAAGCCAAGGCCTGCGCTCTGGGCGACGTGACCAACAAGGCCCAACCAAAGATCAAAGTGGACTGTTCTGTCTCTGAAACGTCAGGAGCTCAGAAAGCTCTCATACAGCAGGTAGCAGAGAAGGAGATGAACCATTACAGAGGGTCACCGAGAAACCCTCTGAACCAAGCACGACTGCTGTCTGCTACTAAACCCGTCGATCTATAGGGAACGTTCCTTTGCCTTTCGTTTTTCCTCTTGCTATGCAGTTCTCTGTCTGGTAAGATTACATGACATAAAACATTCCAACTTGTATCATCCATAATTTCAGGGTCTTAATTTATTTTTAACCATGGTAGGTGCTGTTTTAGGATCTTATTGGGAGATGCTCACATGCCTTATATTTGTTTTACTTTAGTAAAACAAGGTTAGAAGTTAGATATGGACACACATCAGCCTATAAGATAATAGTAAGTAGTGTTTAGGTTGTAGCCTGCAGGCAAAATGATGTAAAATGTGATTGATGGTATGACTGGACGTGTTTTGATCGAGAGTTTCGCTTTTATTTATGCATTTTATAGCTAATCCATAAGTAGATGTGTAGGGAAAAAAAACTTGACTGAAGTGAAAGTTTAAGCTGTTTTTCTTTTTTGTATTGCAAAATATTTTCTTACTGTCTTGTGTCAGGAGCAGGAAGGAGAAGAACATGCACCTTTTGTTGGATTTTATGAGAAAAAAAAAAAAGCCAAACAGTATTGATTAAATCATCTGTCTATTGCAGTCCAGTACCTTCCAAACTTTCAACCAGAAAAAAAAGTGATTTGCTGTATGAACTGCTTCAGACAAATAAAATCAAACAGCATATGTAGAAATGTTTCTGTGGTTGAATTCTTCTGTGTGGAGGAGACATGATTGGTGCTCGGTGACGCCACAAGGGGGAGTCCTGTAGTTACTTCTGACATGTTGAGTGACTCGGGCTCCTGTTCTCTCAGGTCTCAGGAGGTTCCACTGACTTGTTGCAGCTTCATCCAGGTACAATGTTTGCATGACCTGCTCTTGAGAGATGCATCCAGGTTGCACGTTTATGAAGATGTAATCTGCTTTTACTTGTAAAGAATCTCCCAGTGACGAGTTAAAGGTCAAAATCACTCTTGTGGATTTATTCTCTTCAACCCATTGGGAAGCTTGTGTGCATTTCATGTGTAACAGAAGAGATTTGGACGAAGCCTCAAGTTGAAACCTCAGTGATGGAGGTTCACAGTTTGTTTTTCTGAGGTTTATTCCATCACATTAGGACACGTTATGACCCATAAATACTGCACACTTGGACACTTGGGCTCGTGGGTTCAGTGATGAGAAAACATTTTCATCCTCCTGAGAAGTCACCCTTTAAGTTCTAATGGCTTTATTTATAGTCAATAAGTCACTCACTAATGCCTTATAAATCAGTTTCAAGCCATTAAGAAGAACATTAGAGTTGCCAGGTTGTGGTAAAAAAAGAAGAAATCCCTCCAGCTGGTGTTCATTCTGCTTTAATTATGTTTATATTTAAATAGTTATTTAGCTCATCAAGTAATGGATCATTAAACTTGTGGAAAAACCAGAACTAAAACCAATTTATCAACTGAAACACCATCAGCCAGGGGGGATATTTCACAATCTGGCAACCTAAAATTTGCTCCTAATACTGGCTTGGACTCACTTATTTATTTTTTAAGGCAAGACTTTAATAAATGGTATATTAAACATTCGCAGAGCCACCAGTTTACCGCGGAGCTCATAAAAACGTCGTTAAAACCATAAAATAAGATTATGAGTAGCTTGTATTATTATTTGTGACATTTTGGAACGCGTAAATAAACACACATTGGTGCACTTAAACCAGCGAGCTGCATTCTTCCAGTATTAGGCTATTTGTCGGTGCATTGGGTTTCTAAGCAGATATTAATTTGGAAATCAAGGGAAGTTTTGCAGGTTTAAAGTCTTTTTTCTCAGCCTTCTGTAATCAGTGACGCTTGGAGAATTGTGAAAGAATGATGAATGTTCAGATCCAAAACAAAACATCAATGGCTCCATTTGGGTTTACAGGTGTGCTGCGTTGGGATAGTTCACTCTGAAAGTGTGTGAGGAGCTCTACTCCTTTCACTTCTAGTTTTAGGATATGTGTTATCGTCTTACTTTTTCCATGTGCGCACGATCTTCAGGTCTGGACACCCTCAGCTCTCCTCCTCCTCCTCCTCCTCCTCCTCTCCGCCTGCCCTCGCTGTTCCTCGGTTGTCTGTTTTCTTGAAGTGGGTTCAGGGAAGTGTTGAGGGGGCGGATAGTCTTGATTTTCTCTTCATCGTGCTTAGCCAATAACTGTTGTGCACATCTCAGCTGGCAGACATTTAAAAGGGAGACAGTCCGGCGCTGGAGCAATTTGTATTAAACCCCCTCTGGCCCCTGTCTATGGAGCGGTTAGTCTCCCACCCATCCCCAGTCCCACTCGTGTACAGCCGACAGCAGTAGGTGTCTATCACCTCGGAAGGTGCCGCGCACGACTGACAGGATCACATCATCGCACTCGGAGCATTGGAGACTCGCGCAGGTGAGTGAATTTGGACTATTTCTGATCTAAAAGTGTCGTCTTGTGCCTCTTGTTGCGCAAATTTCGTGTTTATGGCTTATAAAAAGTGCAAAACTGCAGCCTTGTAATCTACACACCGACCGTTTAAACATAAAATTACACTGTATGCTTCACTTTGACTAAATCTGGCAGCGTTCCTTTGGATTACGGGTAAAATATACATCATTCTTAGTCATTTATTTGGATTTGAGTCATCCAAATGCAGTATTGTTTTTGCACTTCAGTCTCCTTCTGACGTGGTTTCAGCAAAAGAAGAAAGAAAGAAAAGCTTCTATCTGTGCGCTTTTACGCAGCGTAAAAGCTTTGACAGCTGTGCGTAACCCGTCCAGAGTTGAAACGCACTAGGTGATGAATTGTTTTCTCCTTCTCCCTCAGGATGGCCAACTCGACGCGTATCTTCTGCAGTATGGTTTTCATCATTGGGCTGCTATCCTCTCCTGTGGATTCAAAAAGAAACCGAGGTTCACAAGGGGCCATTCCTCATCCTGACAAAAACAACCCAAACGAATCGGAGCAGCAACCGCAGCCTCCGCAGGCGGGCTCCGGCTCCCGGCAGAGGCCCGGCGCATCCTCGCCGGCCGACGAGGTGCTGGAGTCCAGCCAGGAAGCTTTACATGTGACGGAGCGCCAGTATTTGAAACGGGACTGGTGCAAGACGCAGCCTCTCAAACAGACAATCCACGAGGAGGGCTGCGTCAGCCGCACCATCATCAACCGCTTCTGCTACGGACAGTGCAACTCCTTCTACATCCCCCGGCACATCCGCAGGGAGGAGGGAGCCTTCCAGTCCTGTTCGTTTTGCAAGCCCAAGCGTTTTACCACCATGACTTTTACTTTGAACTGTCCGGACCAGCAGCCACCCACCAAGAAGAAACGCATCCAGCGCGTCAAACAGTGTCGCTGCATATCCATAGACCTGGACTAAACACACAGCAGTTATGTGTGTGTATGTGTGTGTGTCATATTGTAATTCTTGAGGAGAGGATTGGTGGTAGGAAAAAAAGAAAAGGTGTTTTTTGACTGTCACACAGCCAAGAGCACGTGTCTTTCTCCATCTGGAGATGCGCACCCTATGACGACATTCTCTTCTTGCACAGTGTGTGAGCAAATATGGACAACTTATTAAAACCGACTCTGAACAGCGACATTTTTTTTTTTACTCCGCACCAGTTTCTAAACAAGCATCACTGCACGGAAACGCTGACTTGGAATGGGCACGTTTTACGCACGGCTTCCTCACCCCGATAGGACTGCATAACCCGGGTTTTTATTTAATAACTCACCGCTTCAAACACTCGCTGTGGCAGAGAAACACTTCTGTCCAATCCTGTATTTTACGTGTTTATATATAAATACATGTTTCTTGAATTGGATGTTTCCACTGTGTGGAATGTGATGGATGAATGGCTTTATTTGTAAATGAACAAAAAATGTGATTTTTATTTCGATATTTCAAGAATCTTTCAAGGTTAACCGAATTGATTTCTGTGAATTTCGAAGTCCATCAGTATTTTTTTTTTCTAAGTAGGGAGCCTCCTGAAATATAAAGACAAGAGGCTTCTTTGGTAGTTTGGATCATGTACAGTGGTGGTTTCTACAGTGACGAGATTAAATAGTTGTAAAATGTAAAGCCATCGTTGATGTAACCGGTTTGTTTATTCCTTTGATTAAATTATCCACGAAAACTAAATAAACGGATGCTGGAATATTGTGCATATTATTATTATTATTTTGCAGGAAAATGTATGAAACAAAATGCTAAATTGCGCATTTATCATCTGCACGATGCACGAGTTTTCCGCACCCAGACTTGGAATAAATTTTAAAGAAGTCAGTTTATCTAGACAATGTGCAATTACCTCATGAAAGGATGTAATTTAAATTCTCTACATTTGGCTAAAAGGGTCGCAAACCTGTGGGAGAACTGGATAGATGTTGTGTTCAAGTGCGTTGGATGATGGAGTTTTTGCGCAAACAGAACAGCACCAATCCAACCAAATATGTTCAATGAATAACTGGCAAATAAAGGAAAGTTTTTTTTTCCTTACTAAGAAAGTGCTTTAAACTTTAGCCTCAATGTAAAATATTGCCTTTATAAGATAAATTCTAAGTCAGAATTTGGTTTGGTTTTTGTGAGCCACAGCCTCCAATCAGCAGCCAGAAGGTCCAAAAATGTAAATTTTGATCAGTTAGTTGGTAGTTTATTGATCCTTGTTTGGTCAGCATGCTCTGCACTATTCAACACAACTGAAACTGAGTTTTAAAATCACTGTAAAGATGTAAAATTAGACCAAAAAATGTCCATCTTAAGGCACAGAATGACTTTTTTTGGGCATTCAGCAAATAGCTTAAACAGCAAAATGTCAATCTCATCCACTTTCACTCTTTAAAACTGTTAAAACAATGCCATGACAAATTTCTCCTCTGATTTTTGTTTTAGTTTTTATTCCAGTAACAAGATTTAATGTCATAAAAACAAGACTGGACTGAAGGATTGACTCCTGACTCATCGTTTATTGAACAGTCGAGCTGAATTATGAATCATCGGATCCTTTCAGTGACTCAGGTTTACTACATAAATATCACATTTTCTTGGCTTAACGGACGTGTCGACAGCAGAAAAACTGAGAGAAAACTGGTTTAACACATCTTTCAAAGTGCAAGTTTTCATCCAAAAAAATAAGTCCGGCTGTTTGCGGCATCCAGTAGTTTATTCTTGAAATTTAAAACAATTCCATAAAATTTTACAGAGCACCTAAATGAGAGCTACTGAAGGTTACAGGAACACAGTAGAGGCTACAACAATAACTTGGTCAGTATCAGCTCATTTCTTTTTTGTTGTTTTTCAAACCCTCTGGAGTTAAAATATAGCAGTTTAAAGTTCTGAAATATCTTGATTTTTGTACAAAATAAATGGCACAGGTGAAGGAGGGTAAAAAAAAAAAGGAATCCAAGGTGCAGTTTGATGGATAATCTGATCATGGAAGTCTGTCTGAGGTATAGCAACTCGCACGGCTCGAGGTGATAAATGTTCTCAACAACAACTCTCATCGCTCCAGAACTAAAACAGAAAAAGGCAACCGTCTGCATTCACGTAATAACTGTTTATCCGCACAACATACAAGATGCATCCACGTGAAAAAATATCTTTCATCGAGCAGCTTCTCCTTCACTTAAAAAAATACAGCCACAAAGGGAACAAAGCTGATGTCTTGTTTTTTTTTGGCATTAAATAACTCTTTCCTTACATAAATAGACTTTTCTCCAACGTGACAGGAGCGCGGTTACATCGGTGAAAATAAAGCGTGATCTCAACACGTTTCATCAAAAAAAATCATGAAGCAATACAATTTATATATCTTAGAACAACAAAACCAAACTCTTGCATAGGAAAAGAAGTGCAAAAATGTGCAAGACAGCAGAAACAAAATGCACGCAGTTAGCATAACGAGGAGTGCGGTTTATAGCGTGCTACGGCTACTGCAAGCGGGAAAGTGCTTCAGACTGTGCTGGACACACGGTGACGTACAGCACGCAACGAGGGACTATTTTTTCGTAAATCGTAGGTAAGTGAGTGTAAAACCCGTCGTGTTCTTCTGATGTTTCTAAGCACGACTCTGTGTAAGTGCGGGGGCCGAGGCTTCGGGCCAGACTGGCTGCCAGCTTCGTCTCTCCTCTGGCCGTCACCCAGGAGAGGTCAGTCTGGTGCAGTGCAACACGGCGAAACCTCCACACACACACACTCGCTTCTTTTTCTTACACACAACCGTTTACACACAACATGTCTTCATCTGCACTTGAAGCCCAGATCATTTATCATATTCCTCAGAGCTGCACAGTCCCTGCCGATTCTACAGCATGACATATTTACAAGACTTTTTAATGAGCCATGGTGAATGAAAAGCTACTCGCTACAGCAAAGGACACTGGGAGCTGCTCTCTTACCGCTTTGAGAGAGAGATCTGTTTTGTCAACAGGGATTTTCCTCTCAGCAGACATCGCCAGGAAGCCGTATCTGTTTGTACAACAATGTGAGAACACTTTAGACTATGCTAAGTTTACTTTTTTTTCTTTAATACATATGCTGCCTGATACAGTTCAGAAATAAAATCAGCTTCTAAAGATCCAGGAAGAACCTTGTGGATGTGTCAGCTGGTCTGCTGCGAATCCCCGCTGAACCCTGGAGACCTTTCACAAGCTGGGCACTCAGAGGTCACGCCATGCTGGATGAATGAGGTCAACCTTTGGCCTTTCAGACTCCCATCACTTCGGCTGTGTCAGCCATGCATCCTCGCTGCGGGGGTCGGACCGAAAAGCCTCGACGTGGAGGTGGTGGAGTGTAGGGGATGGGCGGGGGGTGGGGGCGGGGGCGTCCAGTGCTGTTAGTAGGGCAGAGATACGGCAGTGGGAGTAGTAAGAGTCCGGTGAGGTTTTTTATTGTGAGTCCGTACGGGGGCGCAGAGGGAAGTCCAGCGTTGCCGAGGCAGGTGGTGAACGCTTCGTCCGCCGGTCCTCATTTGTTCTTCTGCTCCGTCACTCTCCCTCAGCTGGAGGACACGCTGGCTTCCTTCTGCCGCAGCCTCTCCTTCTGTAGAGCGACATGCACAAAAAGAGATTTAGCGTATTGATTTGGCAAGAAAGAGCAGCACGCAGGAAATGCCGTTTATTTATATACTGTAGATCAGTTCTTACCAGACTGTTGGCATTGATCTTCTTGGTCTCGACTCTCTTCTCCGCTGTCATCTTCTTGATGCTTTCTTGAGCTTCCTTCAACCTATGACAGAAAGAAACACAGACCTTGATGTTAGCAACACTGAAAACTCTGGAAATAAATCCTAAAAATGTGGTAAAGCCTCTCATGGTGGTGTTAAGCTGCCTGGAAGAGGAAGATGATGGAAGATCCGCTTCATGACTGTTGAGCAGAAACGACATCACAAACGCTCCACGCAGGCTGAAAGCAGCAACTCTGCAGAACTGAAGGAACACAAAGACGTCCAGCTGTGTGCCTTGTTGTTTCATGTTTTAAATAAAAAAATGCATGTGTGGTTGTAGTTGTAGAGGTGTATGTATGAAGTACGGGTGCATGTTTGTGATTTAAAATGAGATATTATTAGATTATCTGCATTATTTTAAATTCTGCTTTTATTCAGCTGCTAACTGTGAGATGTTCAACTCACACACACAAGCAGTCGGATCCTCTCAGGACTTTTGCGGTCAGTGAAAGCCCCTTAAGTGATAAGCAGCAGAAAAAGGACAGTGGGCTGATGAGATAATGAGGCAGCCTTTAAAAAACACTTGGCTTTTATGAGAGCGCAAACAGTATTTAAAATAAAGTTAATTGTACATAAGCACAATCAGCTGTGAGCAACGCGAAGCACAATTACCTAGTAAACAACTAAAGGAGAGCACATGGATCCGCGGCGAGTCTGTGAAATCTTTAACTCCTCCGTCTCTCAGCTTGGAGAGCAGGACGTTCAAGAGGAGATCTATTGGCAAACTGGACCGTCCTGACGGCGACAGCTCTCTGCTTCATCCTCAGAGCCGCACATCGTCTCCACTCAGGCGTCTGTCCTGCATGTCCGCCATCATTACAGCGTTTATCAGCTCTCCCGTAACGCCTTTTAGCGGCTGCAGTTCCCTGTCCGCTCGCCAGTAAAGCCAGGCGGCCGCCAGGAGGGTCTGCAGGCCCTCGGTGGAATGCCCCCCCAACATGACGCCTCAGGTCAGAGGAAACATCATAAATTTAGGCCCCAGTCCTTCAGACGCAGGGCCGAGGCCTCAGCTACTCCCGTTCGCCTCCTCTTTGATGGCCTCCCTCTTCGCTATAATTACAGCCCAGCATCTGCACATCACCCTCGAACAATTAGCGCTAATTTGACACGATGTCCAGAGGTGTTAAGCACCGATCCAAAACAAGAAGTCTGCTCTGGAATGGGTAAGCTGCATGTGTGCAGTTCTGCATTCACTGCTGCAGAATTAGTAGCACACAGGGGCATCAACAGCCGTAGGGAGCACGACAGATAAATATATATAAAACAAGAACAGTCAAAGTCTCCACAGCAGAGGCCAAGATATCCTGATGTTTAGTCTCTAGTATAGGGCCAAGCATTCCCTTCCCCATCTTTCTTCTTTTTGTTGAAAAAGTCACGAATCTGTGATAACAACAATCATACCAGAATCCCCCTCACCTCTCCTTAGAGATGCTCTTGCTTTGCCGTATCCAGGTGTTCTTGAAGTCGTTGCAGAACTCGTACCAGAGCATAAAGACGTGACTCGGAGCCACTTCTTTCTCCCCGGACTTTGGCTTCACACCAAAGTAGCTCACCATGTCCTGGAAACTGTAGGGGGAAAAACAGAGCCCAGGTTCAAATAGTGTTGTCTTATCGCACATAAACACCTATAAATATTAGCAGACGTGGATAAAACTGTGTTTTGCTCAAGAGTTTAAACATCAAAAAGGACGAGGAAGCTAAGGTGTGCACATCCAGGAAGTGCAGATAGACGCAGGGGGAAAAAAAACTGCCGGATTTTAGACGCAGTGCACGCAGAGAAATTGATGGATGAGGAGGGAGACGGAGAGGCGAGAAACAGAGCTGGAGGGAGAGCGTCCACCCTGCTGGGCCACAGGGGAGAGCCAGTAGCGGCGGCTCCATTATCGCATTGACCTCCACAGCCTGCAGGGGAAGACTGCCAGAGGAGACGGAGACGGCCAAGAACAGGCAGCTGCTCCTCCAAACACACCATCACACACACACCAACACACACACACACACACACCTCCAAGAACATGCTCACTGGCAGCCAATCAAAGATGGGATAAGATAGGTGCACACGTACAAACACGACGAAGACGAACCAGATCTATGTGAATAAATAGAAGCAGGATTTTCCGTCCACTGCGGCGCTGTTGTAGACCAGCTCCTCAGCTTAATTCAATTGTAACCAAATCTGAACTCTTCACAAGGCTCTCAGCAGCACACACAAGGCATGAAAAGCAGCCCGCTGCTTCAGATTCCCGTCTCTCGACCAAACATGAAAGACATTTTCTAGCTGTGCCTGTCAAAGGCTTGATAAAAGGCGGCCATGATTCAAGGGATGCTCTCTGTCCCATTGACACCCAGATCGGCTCTGACCTCCAGATGCTAGGTGGCTTTTTGCAACACTAATCTAAGACATGTTCATGTGGAGGGAAACGGTGCAATATGCTGCCCAGACGGCCGGCTAAGGGTTTAAAAAAAAAAGGAGTTTCTGCGCGAGCCTGCTTCCCATTTCCCAGTGATGCGTCATTTTGCTGGGATGCTGAAAACAGGAGAGCGCTGTAGATCATTCTGTACGGAAGGAGCCAGAAGAACGAGGCTCTGAGATGTTTAGATCGAGCAAACAGACGTTGAGCTCCCAGGTAGCTTTGCTGCAGCCCGGTCTGGTCTGGCATGACGAACAGGGTCTCCATCGGCTCCTCGCCTGACCCCGGGTCATCATGTCAGAGCTCTGCACAAATCTTTTCCTTTTAGCCTCGCGAGCGCATGAAACAAGCCGATACACAAAGCTCCACTCGAAACAGATGTAAACAGGCTCACACGTACCTACGAAACGTAAACAAAATCAAGCAGACCTTTGTTCATTTGCGCACACCGTCGGCTGCACTTCAGCAATCTATTGCTGCGATGCCGTTGCCGTGAGAGGGTTTACTGCAGCGCCCACAGCCGGCATTCCTCACTGACAGCTATAAAAAAAGACCCATTACAAAACCATGAACAGCCGTGAGAATCAGGGAAATATTTGGACAGGCAACTATGCATTCCTTTGTTTCCCCAGTAAAAAGATTACAGAAGTAACCTCCGTGTTGTTGGCTGATTCAGCAGAGGCACAAAGCGTCATGTAACGCAGGCAGAATCGTACACCAGCTCGCGCACCGACAAAACCAGAACGGCGCGGTGACTGCAGGGAAGGCACTAGGCCCAAATGAAATTGAGCATGATGGGGAAGAAGGAAACTTAATGAGACGGAACTGAGGACAGAACCAGAAAACCTCAGTGGAGCCCAAACAAGAAGCAGACAAATTAGGACGGCATGTTGAGGAGAAGGCCTCGCCATGGAGGGGCCTTGGATCACATTTTAAAAAGAAATAATAACAAAATAACAGGGCACGGCCTTGATAGAGACGTGACTCCCATTAAGTTGACTTTGGTGTTCTTTAATTAAGCTGAAAATCCCAGAAAACCCTTTTCTCTCAATCAGCATGTTACGATGAGAGACGGGTTCCTGCACGAGCGTGAAGTTCTGCTGAAGTTAGAACAGCTTCAGTTGTTTCACACAACCGTTTCTTTCTTTCTTTTCTTGCCACTCTCACTTGTTTGAAGAGGGCAGAGCTGATAGAGTAGAATAGAACGCTTTTATTGTCATCACACACAAATAAATGAAATTAAAGACAACGTCAGTGGTGCAAAATACAAATTTAAAAAAGACAAATAAGAATTTATAAATATATTTACAAAAGGAGCCAGTAGGAAGTTTATAGAGTTAGAAATAAGCATGGTAACGGTAGAATAAATATATATATACTGTTGAGGTAAGAACACTGTGGATATATGAGAAATATTAATAATCTAAATAAAAAAATAAAAATAATATCTAATAAAATATAATATAATAATTAAAAATAATTACAATATAATTAATTTATAATTACTAATTTGCACAAATCAGAGTTTAACATTAAAAAAAAATCTTAAAATTTAAAATAAAAGCATAAAATATGATGTTATCAGTTTGTTTAGTTAGTTTATATATATTTATATATTATCACTATGAAGCAGCTCAGCACAGTTTTGACATATTCATATTCTAATATTGAATAAAGTCAGAATATTTAATTTGACAGACTTCTAATTTCCCCCTCTGAAGTGTTTCAACTTGTAGTGGTAACGTATTGTGATCTGTTTCTTCAGTGAAAATTTCTGAAAAAAAATGCTCGGCTATAAATCAAAACGACTGGTTTTATGTGTCTGTGTAAAGCTTGGCAGTTGTTTTTGTAAAAGGTGTGAAACGTTCATTATCCTTTTCTTTTCTTTCTTTCTTTTTTTAAATCCATCATCTCTGAGTTTAATTGTTCATGTTTGGTTTGTTGCTTTTCAATTACATTTTTTGTTTTATTTTTATTTTCTAATGTAACTGTGCGACTGGGTCCACGGCTGTAAACTCCTCCAGGTAGTAAATGGTACAGTCAGACTTTTAAAAAAAAAAGAAGGAAAAAAAAAAAGTTATTTATTTATTTATTGTACAAAGATTAAATTCTAAAGCATAAAACCCAAACATGAACAATTTTTTAAAAATGTGACAAACAACAGACAATTATCCATTTGTAAAGTAAATTTTAAAAGAGGATAATGAAAGTTTCCAACCCATTCATCATTTCATTCATTTTGATGGTAGTTACAAGGATTACTTTTAAATTTTAGTTTTACATGTGACTGGTCAGACATAACACCAAACGATAAAAGACTGTTAACATCAAGTAGATTAAACTGTAAATCTTTTGTGACATTTCCCATATACCTTTCATACATAGATATCGCTTTAAATTAAAATAATTTAAAATATCAAACAAATACGGGAGTCAAATTCATTTTATTTAACCCAACATCAAAATCTAAATGTTACCCTCTCATCAGGTGCAGCTTTCAGGACTTGATTGTAGAACTGAAACAACTAATTGTTAATATGGAATCAGTCAGCATTAAACAATGGAATATTGGTTCATGTAATTTTCAAGTTACATTTTTATATGGAGAGAAATTTTCTATCTTTGGGTTCATAGTGTTGGTCAGCAAAATCTAAAGAGTCTACTAAAAATAATTGTCACATTAACAAATAAAATAATTAACTGTAGTCCAATTGTAGAGTTTTGAAGTATGATACAAACACGTTTAGTTTGAAATTCTTGTTAACATCCTTCGACACAATGAGCCTTTATTGATCCCACAGTGGGGCTTTCTGACTCCCACTCACAGGCGTTTAAACTCCTCATGAGGTCGAGGTTTTAGGTCAGCGCTCGCTAAGGATGCGTCGTCTATTTCTTTTATCAACGCCGAGGCACAATCTTGCCGCCGCTTCTGCCGTCGTGCGAGGATCCCTCATCCAGCACAGATGTGAGAGCCCACCCAGGGCCCGGAGAGCCCGCTGACGCCCATATTCATCACCAGCGTGTCACTTTTACGAGGTGGCTCTGTGGGAACCTGAGAAAAGAGACCCCCGCCTCCCTCTCGCTCTACCTAGCGCCAGTCGGCCAGCCTCCCTCTTTAGATGGAATTAAAGGCAAACTTCATTAGAGGCAAAGGTGCTGTCAGCTGCGGGGCCCTTTTGATCAATATTCCCCCTCCAAGTTCAACACCTTCATTACAGTGGTGTCACTGGTGCACACGTTTCAGGCTGATAGAAACATCCCTACACGGCGAGGGCGGGACCGGAGAGGTGCAGCCATCCCTCAGCCAGCCTCTTGGCTCAACAACAGCAACATGAAACAGAACCGTTGGCTGAGTTATAGTGTTGTCCGAAGCAATCAGCTTTCTAATTGTTTATAGTTTCCATTTTCTTGCGTCCGGCGTCTTTCACTTTCTCCCTTTATGTGCTTTCATGATTTATTTTGGAAGCGGGAGAGTTTCGATATAAAGCAAACAACTCTGCTCTCTGTCCAAACAAGGCCCAAATTATCTATTTGCTTTGTTTGTCTGCTCCGCCGTCTTTTTCCAATATGAAATGTTCCAGATATGATTTTGCCCGGACGGCGCGCTCGGCGGCTGCCAGTGTGCCTCGCGCCTATAAATCAGATGCCTCTCAGGAAACTCTCGGGAGTCTTCTGTACAAAACATGGCAGATAAGAATGATATGAAGTGCAGAGGAGGAAGCACAGGGCGTCCAGGCTTTTTTATAACATATATAAATGTATGTCTGCTTCTGCTAAACATAAGGCATGCTGTTTATTTGTCTTACAAAACACCTCGAGGTTAGTAGAGGCGTCTAAAGAGCTCAGATATGTGCATATTTTTCAATTTTTCATATCCAACCACTCATATGTAGATGTTCTCATTAAGGCACTAAAATCCTGAGAATCATCTTCCTGGAACTCTTATCAGCTGCTTATAATATCTGTATACGACTTAGCGTCAGTGCAATCAGATCCCAGCTACGTTATCTATATGAAGCAAGGAAGGCAGCTGTGTGACGTCTGCACTCTATAACACTTGATAATCTAAATATTTTCGACGCAAACATGATCTTTTCATCGTCGTTTCTTGGCTCGTCGTACCTTTTCTGTGCAGCGTTGAGTCGGTCCTCTTCTGCAGAATGGTCCTTCTGAGCTGCAAAACAAAGAGAAAATCTTTAGAGTGATCAGATTATGAGGCCGAGAACCGAATGTGACTCCAGACGAGGGCGCTGTGTTCATCAGCCATCCTTGTCAGTTTCAGGGAAGAAGAAGAAGAAGAAGAAGGGCTCTGGGTTGAGATGTCACCGACACAGTGAGCGTGTTATTCAAGCCACTGTTAAGCACATTGTAAAGTTTGACATGCTTCTGTGTGTTGACGCACGAGAGCGTGAGCGTGCGACGCCTGGGCTCGGTGGTCTGCTCGAGGAGGCGCGTGTTCATGTGTGTGTGCGTGCGGACATACGTGTGCGTGTTGTAGCTGAAGCAGGGGTGCAGGGTTGAGCAGAGCGGCTTGGGAACTGGAGGCTCCTGTGGACTCCTGCCATGTAAAAGTGTCTAAATGCAAGGCAGATGTGTGCAGCGGGCCAGGCCGAGGTGCAAGAATTTATCTAGGGCCAGAGAGTGCCTGTGATCTCAGATTTATTGCATTTTTCCAGATTCATCCTTTTTACAATGATGGGGGACCTTTCCTACTTGAAGATTTAAGAGGGGGAAGTCTCCAAAAAATTGTTCAAAGGCAGGTTTGGGGGTCTTTTGGGAGAAGGTGAGCTAAAGCCTCCGACGATCAACCACCCCTTTTACTTTTACTCTTTTTTTTTTCTTTTACATGTATGTGGGCAAAGGGGGCTGAGGTAAACCTAATGAAGGGGGCGGGGAGGGGAGGTGGTGGCCATGTCTGGGATAAAGGGAGGAGGGGGGAAGAGGAGAGGGGCCGTGACCAATGGCGTTAGTCTCAGTGGGGGTCAGGCTGGCGCCTGAGGTACCCCTCTGGTGCGACTGTGCAGAGGTGGCACAGGAGCCGAGAGGCTGAGCGAGAGCGAGAGAGAGAGCGGCCCGGAGAGAGAGAGGATGTGTGAAGTTTCTCTTCCTCCGCTCCCTCTGTAAACATGAAACCACTAGTCGCTAACTAGAAAGTTATGAGACGTGCATGCTGAGAGGGACAATAAATTAGGGCTTTTAAAACTCTGACACACTTTTCCAAACCGCCGCTTTACCTTGCAGCCAGATAACAAAGAGGACGGAGAGCGGTCCAAGAGGGATGCTGAAGATTTCCATCAAACATCCCTCGTCACCGCCTCCCCGACCTCGATCCGAACACAGATGCGTCTTTCGTCAAAAACGCGTTCCTATCTGCGAACTTTACTGGGTTCTGACTCACTGACAACAAAGACGGCAAAAGGATGTGATGATGCACGTGGATTTTCCAGCGAAATGAGGCCTACACGAGCTGAGAATAAAAGCAGGAATTTGTTTTCAATTAGTCATGCTGTACATTCAACATGAAAAATATGCCAGTCAGATTATCCCCAGAGGTTTCAAAGAGCTCCTATTAAAAAAGGAAAGAGAGAGAAGTGTTTGATTAGACACCACGGTGTGATCGGGAGGATGTTTCTTAACTTTAACAGATCAGCTTCTCGATAGCAAGAGACACAAACCTTTAGAGGAAAGACACACTCCAGAAAAATCAGTGAACACGATCAGATAAACAAAAATCAGATATTTAACACAAATCAAATACAAGAGGGAAGCCAAATTCCAGAGGGCATGTGGGGCTACGATCAGAAGAAGAGCAGAAACAGGGACAGGAGCCTAACAAGAGAACCCGTCGCTGGATTTAGATGTGGGAGGGATCACACGGGGAAGTTTAAGACGGGGAGCACAGGGCGTTTGGGTTCACCTGCAAGCCCTGCTGAGAGGCTCTCCACAGGCTGCATCATGGGTCAGCGCTACCCAGAGACAAAACTAGCAGGACAAAGTCTCCTTCATTCCTCCACATTGTTCCTTGCACGTTCCTCTTAATATGTAAAATCATATGTCAGACACCTGTATCTGTAGGTCAGCTGTCTGAGCCTTTACCTGGGTGAGAAATTCCCTCATTCGCCGATGAGTCAGAGGTTTAAGAGCCTCGGCCGCTCTTTGATGTGAGAGCCGCCGCTTTGTTTTTTGGCCTTTTGAAGTCATGGAATCATCACAAACACTGATTACACACCGCTCCTGCCAAAGCACGAGTAACGGCTCGAGGAATTCTGTTTATGAAAAAAAATAAAAGGTTTACGGGTATTCCACCGGAACGTTTATGTTCAAGATGTGCCTTCGCAAGACCAGTGTCGACAAAACCAGCTCTTTAAATGCCCGGATTCTGATATCAGATCGGACTCTGCAGGCTTGTGCAGAAAATGCAAAAGCAAACACGTGCAAATGTGCAAAAAGCTTTGAATGAGCAGCTCCTGACATTCTCTGTCGTGTCCAGTGATGTGACCGAGGAGGAAACAGATCTTACTCTCTGTGGCAAGCTCGGATGCAGAGGAACGTTTGTGTATAATAAAGCTCCAATGAAACTGACTAACAGGCAGCATGGACCATCGCTGCAGTGATGAAGTGAGCCATAGCTCATAGAAATGTGTACACACTTCATATTTAAGCTCGCATCGTGCTTGTGTTTAAACTCCAACGCTTGCTCACTTCCTGCTGAAGCAATGACGGGACTTTGAATCAGATGAGGTGGGATTTGCAGCCTCTGCTTCCTTTTTTGTGTTTAATTCCAGGAGGTCTCATCCCCCTAAAGTGCCGTTTGAGAGCTTGACGAAAGGATGAAGTCAGTTGTTGGGTAGAACGTCGGGTAGTTCTGTCGGAGCTGACCGGTGTGTGGGTCAGAGAGGGGACAGAGACGATCAGAGAGCGTCGGATGGGGGAGAAGCTCTGCTCCCGTCACGGTGGTCCCCACGACTGATCCACTGAGGCCAGCCGGGCTTTACAAGGCCGCGGCCAGAGATGTCCTGCCAGCTTTATGGAAGCCGAGAGTACATGAGAACCGTGTTAGAGGCAACGTGATCCCTTCTACAGGCCTGTAGACTCCTGTCCTCATGCTGTCTTACGGCGCACCGAGACGCCCTCTCTCAGCGAGAACAAAAACACACACATGCAGCAGGAGACAGATTCTCCACCGAGCAGCTGACTGTCTGACAGAGCAAAAAAACATAATTATAACTCCCTCTTTTTTTAAAGGTCCCACGCTGTGTGGGTGAAAACGGGGCCTTTCCAGCTCTGTAAGCTCGGTTTCATGACCAACTCCTCGGCTGTAAATCCTCCGTCCAAATGGATGGTTCATCTTTGAAGATGCTCTAACAGCCTTCCAGGCAGAACTGAGGGCAAACGTCTACTTTCAGGACTTGAGTGCATCATTGTGCATGATTTGGAAGGAGTGGGAGAAAATTAAGCAACTCGTTGTCCCTCAGCTGGACTGACATTACTCTAATTACCTCAAATCAGAACTCCAGAGGTTGCACAAACATATTCAGACAAGGTGACCAGTCTCTGTAGCATCAGAGATTTACTGCACCGGGTTTAAGCAGCAATCTGTAACTTCTTCTGTTTAATTCTTTTGGCAGTTGTTTGGTGCTGAAGGATCATTAGTGTGAGAGATTTGCACTGCATTTGTCTTTCTGTGAGCCTGAAGCGTTTTGCAAGTAGGACTTAAACTAAAATCAGGTGTTATCAAAGAAAACGTTCCATCAGCTCCATAATTTAGATAACGTTTATTTACATCATCGTGATCATGAATAGCTTTATCTGTTATCTGTAAACTACTAATGGAGAACAAATGACAAGCAGTGTTTCTACATTTCTTTCTTTGTTACTGATAAAAAAAAAATCTAAGCTCGACCCACCAGCAGAAACGAATCCCTCCATCTTCTCCTTAAAGGGCTGGAGCTGCTCCTCGGTCGAGTTAGTACACACTTGCTGCACGTTCTTCTCACAAGCTGGTAAAGAGAGAGAGAAGAAAAATGAAGGGAAATGATTAATGACCCAACACACAGAAAAAAAAAAAAAAGATGTGAATGGAGGATTTAAAGCTGGAGGAATAAAGGAACCAAAAATGTTAAAAAGGTAAAAGTCACTCAGGGCTGAAATTTAAAAAACAAAAAAGAGGAACAATAATTAATAACATAAAGTAGTAGATCATACTGAGACAATGTGTGGCACTGGAAAACCCCGAGACACACTCCCCTAATTAAAGCCAAGGAGGGAGAAGAAACAGGGTTTTAAGACGAGGATTAAAAAGAACATTTCATTTAAACAGCGAGTGCTTTCAATTAAAAATCCCAAACAACAAACTACATTTTGTTCCTGGATTCGCTCATGTCAGTCGACACCATCGGCGGTTTTCACGTCACTAACGAGTTGTTTCACACGTCGCTTCTGATATCTCACTTCCAAAATTTTTGCACAAAGCGTTTGCGTTCTGCTGCGCTGCTCTACGCCGTCTGTACATGTGAGCGCAGCAGATGTGTTGTGTGCTGTTTGCGGATGGTTTTTCTTTGTCGTGCCAAATGATCCAGCTCACACGAGCTGAGAGGAAACAGCCGTGACTGAGTGTGTTCCAGCCGAACCTTTCCCCATTTCCTCTCCACTGTAAGCCTGGGTTACTATACACACACACACACACACACACAGACGCCTGGTGAAAGAACTTTGGCACAATCCTCCAACCTGTAAGTCATTAATGGCTGCAATAAATACCTTAACTTGCTTATGACTGCATAGCTAAATAGTTCTGCAACAGAACAAGAGCATTAACAGGTCTGGCCGCTGTCTCACTTCGCGGCGTCGCTGCTTTCAGATCCGACTTTGGCTCTCACGTGTTCGCATGTGGAGCTGCTGCACCTGCACCTCCGTAAACGCACTCCATTACATCTTTTATTTGTTGGATGTCTTAATAAATCGGACAGGAAACGCGACATCTGAGCATTAAAACTGAGACGTAACTATGTGCAGCCTGGATTCCGGGACACTTTTTAAATTCGTGGATGGTAAAGAGGCAGCAGCAGCAGCAGCTATCGAAATAAAAAACAGAAATCAGCAACCATACAAACATGACAACCAAAATATCCTGTTTGGACAAACCACATTTCCTTACCAGAAATCCCCCAACTCAAAAGGACCCATTAAAACAGTGTTCAAAACAGCAAGTCTACAATTTAGAGGCGGCTCTCTTCCAAATGTGGTCCAGACAGCAAAGGCCGCAAGGAGGAAGCCCACAAAAACACAGCAGCTGTAAAGAATAAAAACTAAAAGCCTGAGTTTGAGACATTGTCTTGGAGTGATAATACATTTTTTCAAAAAGGAAGGTACTCCTGCAAGCGAAGGTCTGACGCCATCAGACGGGACAGAAGAGCTCAGATCTTCTGGGCCTTTGGTTGAAGGGATTTAAAGTTTTTTTTAAAGTGTCAAAGCCTCAACAATGAAAAAAAAACAAACAGGATCAACAAAAAGGAAGACTGTGGTGTGGATTTAATATATGTTCATATCCTACATTTTTTTTTTTTTTTTTTTACAAGTCTCTGTCTGGGTGGGTTGCATAAATGTGGAAAACAAGACGTGTCCCTTTGTGCTTACTGGCCGTTATTTTGTTCCTTATTAAATTTTTGTGTGTGTTTGTGGGCAAAAGATGAGGATTAAATGAATTCCTGCCACAGGCTCAGGAACTGTGAAATCACACTGACCGTCATCAGCATCAACTTTCTCTTTTTCTAGAAACCAAAAATGGTTTATTGGTTTTTGATTATGACTGTAATTTTAGATGCTTTAGGGGGATAATTTAATGATTTGTGACTTCATTTAAATACAATCTTTGAATCACATAAAAAAGGAGCATTTTGTACGTGTTAAATGAGAAAAGTTTGAATTAAAGAAAAACATATTTAAAATAAATTAATTAAACAAGAAGCATTAATGCCTGATTTATCAAAACCTATCTGAAAGTCTCCGCTAGAGGTGACTGAACTCAAGTCTGAGGTGTCTTATTTGTCATAGTTAAGCTAAATAAAATTATTCATGTTTCGACTAATCAGACCGGAATCCGATTGCATGACAATATTTACGAGACCAATAATTAATGGAAATAATGCGGTGGCTTTTCTGTTTGTGACTCGAGCAGCAGATGATTTTCCACTTTACAACAACAACTACTACACAAGTGTGGCGACCCAGGTGGCAGAGGGCGGCTCGTTTACCACCACAGACAGACGGGATCATGATTGGAGCCACGGCTCCGATCTTTAAAGCCCTTCCAATGTTCCACTACAAAGAGGAAACAGATTCACTCAGCAGCTCCGCATCTGGGGCGCTAATGTAGTCTGTATCAAGACATTATTCAAATGACTGAACAGGGGACTGTGGTTTTGTGCATGACTGTAAGTCGTTTATAAAACCAGCTTCCTGATGAACATGAAACGATTGGTTAACAAGTATTTTATTGACTGCGTTAAAGCAGTTGAACCAGAGGAAATCTGAATTTAGCCTTAAAGAGTGTTCAGACTTCAGAGCCAGGAGTCCAGTAATACACACTGAGCGAACCAAACGATATCCTGAGGCGCACAAACAACGCTTACAAACATGCATCCGTAAAAAGACACTGCTGAGTTCATCATATCTGAGCGGGAGAGAGTCAAACTGTTGCATAATGTGAGGTAACATGTCAACAGCTGTGGGTGAAGGGGGGCTGTGGCGGCGGCGGACTAAACGGGAAGAAAAACAAACAAGAAAGTCAGACTTCTTCTCCAGGATTTACCCTGTGCGGTTTGTAAAATGGGCAACTTTGATGTCAATATATACTTATGACTTCACCGCAGCGAGAGCCCCCATTGCAGCTACCAGGAAATTACAACACGCCGAGACAATGGCCGACTGTAGTGTGTGGATTGAAAGAAAATGCTTAACAGTGAATAGAGACTCTGCGGAAAACCACAAGATCTCTACTCTGGCTGTTTGATGAATGTTTCTGTCTCGGTAATGTGGCCGTAACGCCCTGCCACCTCCAGCTTCTCTGGATCATGATGAAGCACAAAAACACAGAGGGAGCAAACAAATGACAGCAGAGGAAGACAGAGAAACGCATAAATACGCAAGTGATTCCTATTGTTGATATTTAAAGATCAGGCGGCGGAACAACAGCAGCTCCTTTAAAAGAAAAAATGCTGTTTACAGTTTTACAAATACATAGAATCAGACAGTCAACCTCGTCGGCCCTGTTACAACAAATACATTCGTTTCTGAGGTTAAACTAGTACAGCGCAGGTCCTGGCACATTCTAGTTATTTATACCTGGAAAGTGAACTCTCTCACTCATCCCCAATTATCTCCAGTTCCAGCAGACTGTCAGACTTCCAGCTCTCCTTTCTATGGGATGAAAAATACTCGACTGCAAGGCCAACGAGGGGATTGCCTCAGTGGGGGAAAAGGTAAGACCTTCTCTCCCCTTTCCATCCCTCATAAATCAACCCGTATCCGTCCAGCTACAACTCGTCTTTCACATTTTTGCTGGAGAGTACAACAGCACTGACAGCTCCGGGCTCCAGGCAGGACTCTGAATACGAGGCGGCGCATTAACCCTGGATTACAAGCGCAAAAAAAAAGAACTTTGGTTTGGAGAATGTTGGATTTACATGCATCTGTTGTACCACTTTAACAGTTTGGTAACGGGAGCTTGCACACAAACAGATCTAACTTTTAAATTTGCAGAAATATTGACATTTCAGCATGTCTAATGTTTTCTTGCATGCATGATCATCTGCAACAAACCAATGACAAAAATCCCTAAAGTTAGCATTAGCTGCAGCCCGTTTGGTCAGAAGAGAGATGACAGTATCTCTGCACGCCGACTTCACACATGCTGTTCCGAGTGGAGCCTCTATCGTAAACCAGAGCTCAGGCTAAAGGCCCTGCCTGAACCTGACATTAAAGGCCATTTAAAATCAGGACACTGTCTGATTTGCCACAGTGATGAATGCTTAACCTGGGCCAGGCCTTCTGTGAAACACTAAACTCCCCTGAGCAGCAAATGAGCTCTGACTGTTTCTTTTTATTTGATCCTATTTCATACGGTAGCATCCCTGCCCGTCTGTCTGCTCCAATCAGGCGGCAGTTAAAGGGATCTTTTTGTAGGCAGTCGCTGGGCCGAAGGAGTAAATCTAAAAATGCAGTTTTAAAGAAGAATTAGTACCTTCTTGCGGTCCAAGTGCAAGTTGTAAAGAATCTTAATGATGAATGAAATCCCAAAGGTGGATGCACACCTTAGCTGTGTAAATTATTTGTTTTATTTGGCCTCAGCCCTGAAATGTTTTAACTCTGATTGAACCATGTAGAGCATCTTTTAACTTGAAAAGTGCTGCTTAAATAATTATTACTATTATTTGTCTGAGTCCTACAGTAGGTTTAGGTCCTCGTGGCCTCTCACTCATCCCTCTCCCCGAGAAGAGCGCAGAGAGAGAGAGAGGTCATCACCCTCTCCCCAAACAGGAAGCCCCATCAAAAGAGGATCATGTTTCTGCACAAGCCAGTGAAGAAGAGGGCAGCCGAGCGGACGGCGACGCGCTCCCGAGCATCGCCGACGACTAGCAAAGCACGAAAAGCCATAAATCCTGGACTCGTGTGCATAGGAACTGTGTCAGCGGCGATACGCGGGAGGAGATTTACGCTAAGAGAGATGAATTTCTGACTGTTAGCATCACGTCTCCTGACCTCTGACCCGAGGCTGGAGGGCGAGACGCCGCCGACCGCCACCTCAGGAGATCAGGTGAGGGGGGCGGTCGAACGGCACGGCTGAACCGATCCGGCGTTCTAAGTATCAGACAGCGTTCCCGGTGCGGATGGAAGCGATCTGTGTTAGCTTTATAATTAAGACCAGTTGCTTTCTTTAGGCTGGTTTATAATAGCCGGGCATAAATATTTATTCTCGGCGGCTGGAGAGGATAAAAATGGTGGGAGTCATAGGTGGAGCTCACCAAACATCCACAATCCAATGCCCGCCCTGTGATGCTAATACCCCCGAGGACTACTGTGCCAGACTGTGCCGCAGCAGAGATCAAATACGAGGGCCCTTATGTTGCATTTATTGTCTTCAGGTCTTCCATTTTTCCTAATAAATGAGTGACAGCTTGAGGTGGGTCTGGGTACTTTAGTAGACTCTTTGTATTTTTCCCTCGGGTCAGAGAGGAGAGGGCTTTAACAGCAATCTAAAAGACGTCGGGGAGAGCTGCGGAGCATATCTAATTGCTTTCATATGCCGTATTATTGGTTGATTTAAATAACCACAGACACCAGGGGCACTGGGGGGCATCGCCTTTAACCTCCGCGTGGCCCTGGCCAAGACTAACTGGCTGGGCTGCTGAGTGGCTCGGCGCCCGCGACACTACGAGCACGAGAACATCAAAAGTCTATTTGTTTATTTATCTGCTGCTCTGATGTTTCCTCAGCGACCCCGGAGTTAGCTCTTTCGGATGTTACGCCTTTCTTTAAACGCTCAAAGAAATCAAGACGCTTCTGAACGCTCCGTCACTCGTCCTGAAACAGGAGAGAGGCTGCGGTGTTATGATGACACGGCCGTTACGATGCAATGTCTGGAAACTGGGAAAAGCTGCCTCGGGCCATTCGAGTTCCCAAATACACCCACAAACTCCGCAGAGGGCAGGAAGAGTCCATGGAATCTACATTTAAACTGCTCTGGTGAAAGAAGGTAATGTATACAATTACACTGACTGATTTACAAGGAAACAAAGTTGACCTAAGCGGTAAAATTCCCTGCGGTGCGACGCTTAAGCCTCGATTTCCGCAGCGTCTTACCAGTCAGATCTCTCTTCAGCTTTCTGATGTCTTTGGCGAGGTCATCAAACTTAACCTGAGAAGCCTGGAAGAAATCCTGAGGCTCCAGCAGAGGAAACACACTCTTTTCTGTACCGGCGTGCTGGAATAAAACATAAAAGCGCATGTGAGTGTGGAGTCAGAGATGTTTAAAAAGAGGAAAAATGTTTTCAATTTGTGACGTACCTTATCGAAATTACGCAGGTAGTACAAAACCACATAATCCACCAGATTGATGCGATTGTCCTGAGGATGAAATGATGCAAACATTTACTACTTATTTTATTCTAATCAGACTGTTGTTGTGGACCTATCGTATTGTTACCCTGCTCTTGACGTCCTTTAGCTTGGGAAGGATCTCCAGTCCAAAGCCATCAGCCTGACCTCTTGTCCTGTTCCCTCCATTCATATAATTCCCAAAGGCCAGAACGAGCCCCAAAACCTCCCGTACGCTGCTACAATCCAGCAGCTCCTGACACAAACACACACAGTTATTAGGGTTAGTAAACCTTCATGTGGTTTCATGACACTTCTGCAGCGGTGTTTGCTGACGTTCTTACTTTGCAGACATTGGAGATAATGTCCACCTTGCGCCGTATGGAGGAGATGGTGTCGAGGAACACCGACTGGAAGATGATACAGTGGGCTCGGCGCGCGAATTCAGGAATCTGGGAGAGTTCGTAGAGAAACCTTGGAAAACAAAAGAGGAGGAGGAGCAGAGGGAGGAGGAGAAGGAGGAAGAGAATGGGGTGTGATGTGTTATGACAGAATTAAACAAAATGTCCAACAGGAAGAACTATTTTGGGTCCTTGGCAGGCCGAGCTTCCCCACGCAGGCCCGGCTGAGTCAGTGTTGCTGTTCCCAGGCAGGCGAGGCAGCTGATAGTCATGAGCGGCGCTGCTCGGCTGGGTTTGAAAGGTCCACGGGGTCGGGTGGAGGGAAAGCAAGCGAGCGGCGCACGGAGGCTGATCAAAGGTAGCTCCGGCCTGATGCGGGACGACTTATGTAAACAGTGCCGTGTCGGAGGGGAGCGGAGCGGTAACATCCTGTGTGATTAGGCCGTGCTGATGGAGGCAGACACTGAGTAGGGATGACTCAGGCTGCTATAGTGACAGCTCTGGTCAAACATGGAAATAGGCCGGGTCCAGGCCTCGTTAACTGGCCGGGACGACTTAACCCTGACAAGAACTACTGAACTACTGGAGCAACGTCCATGAATGCATGCGAGTTATAGAGGACTAGATACAACACGGGCTTCATGTAAACAGACAAATGATGGTTTAAATGATAACAAATTAATCGTACAAACACACTGATGCCTCTATAGGTCTTGCTAAACTATAATAAACTAACAATCATTTCATGTCATCGTCCGTCACCAGTGGAGTCGTGTGAAAGCTCAGAACCACATGTACATTAATTTGTTTGATTAGTTTAGTTTATTAAGATCCTCGTTAGCTGCAGCAAAGCCACAGCTATTTTTCTTGGGGTCCAACAGAATTTGCTCTAATATCGTGATGCTTTCAAACCCAATAAAACGTCTGTTAAACTGGATGCATAATTAGTGAAAAACCCAAACTCATCAGTAAACTGAATACAAGAAAACATTATAAAAACAAAACAAAAGCCAAGTGAGCTTTACACTTCCTCACATCCTGACATACACATTATGAGAAACTACGTCATATAACCTTGTGCATTATCCTTACATTATTATATCATATTTTCGGTATATATGTACATAGATTTCAACCATACATGTCATATACACATATCTGCCTAAACCATCGATTAATAATTATAATGAAAATATAATAAACCATTAAACGCTGAATACCTGAGCTCACCTGTATTTTTTGATAAAGATATTTAACATATTTCATGAAAGAAAACAAACGTACTGCTCAGGTTTGTCCAGCAGTTTGACTTCATCTTCTTTGGAAGTCTCATAATGTCTCGTTATCTTCTCCATCTCGTCACTGGTGGCCCTCTGTCACAAGACACAACGAGTACAAGATGCACATCAACACAGTTTAGCTTTAGAGAATTGCATGCAGCAGTAACACAGGCACTCGCACTGATAAGCCACGCGCGTAAACATTTATTTGTAGCAATAAAAAACAAATCGGTTTTTATCTATTCTCTTTAAAGCTGTCACATGACTTTACAGCCTCATCCTTCTCGCTGCTTTATGATGCTCCGCGGAGCGCTACTTACATTTTCATATAAAGCCTCGATGGTCTCCAAATCCACCACAGAGTTGTCCACATTAAGAACAGCTGTGAAAAAATAACAGCACAGATAGTCGTTAGAAGCCAGTCGGTCTCAGAAACGGATCCGCTCTCGGCCCGAGCCAGCTGCCGTTTAAGCGCTGCCAGAAGACGTGAACTCACGACAACCCTGTAATTTTGTCAGACATCGGTTAATGGGACATTAAATCTGTGGCAAACTACATGATGCAACGAAAATTAAAAAGACTACTGCGAGAGTAATGTTTGAGGGAAAGCAGCACGCTACTTGTACCACATTTGCAGCAAAAAAATTAAAACAATTGTGCTATAAAATGTATTTATAATATTATCTTGAGGTGGGAGGCTGAGGGTGCACAGACATGTGGTGCAGACTGAGACCACAGATGATAGGAGAACAGGGAGCTTCAGTGTTGGCCTGTCGTATTTGGGGAAAGCAAATTGGGCACAAATCCACTCGGCACGGCTCAGAGAAGAAAGCCTGAAACTGCTTAACCTCTGAGCCGAACCACCGCAGCCGATTAATGATTTTAGAGCGGGGCAGAGGAAGGTGAAGGTGAGAAGAAGTGGAAACGAATCAAATGAAAAAAGAAGCGTCTTGTGTTGTTTGGCTACAGATTTAAAGCTGTAAAGAAAGCATGCACGGAAGGCAGAAGTCAGACGACGTCACAGGAAAGAGAAAGTTTCTTCTGTTTAGCGTCTGAGAGGCGTCACAGGTTTATGGCTTAGTGGGATGGGGGGGAGGAGGAGGTGGTGGTGCTGTCATGATGGGAGGGATGCCTCCACTGGATCAGCTGTCTGGTCGGTGTCAGCGGAGGAGGAGTTACTCAGCAGTAGTGGAATGTACAGTTACTCGAGTACTGCACCAGATTACAGGAACTTCAATTTTGTGCTTCTACTGGTGTACTTTTTTACTCCACTACATTCGTCTGACAGATTACTTTTCAGACGTCACATCATCCTACGACGCATCTCCACATGAGGTGTTAATAAACTGGAGGATTAAGTGTTCCCTTGTGGGTTGAGAAAAGACTTCCCACTTCTTAAACTAAATAAACTTTTTAAAAAAAATTTCTCTCGGATTAGTTGAACAGTGCATCATCACGGAGCTGCGAACGAGGCTATTTATCTTACGACAAGCTGACCTTTTAAAGATATGTGGCTCTAACAGGGCAGTGATGGAGGAAACGTGATGCAATACTGTGGATTCAACTAACCAGTGTTGTAGGAAGTAGTTAAGATGAGCTGACCTTTGGAAATCTACAGCAGTAATTACAATACAAAAACATCAGAGAGGTGGAGTTTATCTGCTTAAAAACTTTTACTTAAGCAACTTTCTGGATGCAGGACTTAATGTATTTTATTATTGTCCAAATACTTCCTCTAATGCTGCTACCCAGTGTGACAAGACAGTTTTCATTAAGACTTATCTCGCTACACGATTTTCTAGAGAAGGAACCCGAACTGTAAATTTACTCCCTGATAACAAAGCTCATGCTTTCTAAACGGTTTCTATTGTCTCATCTGGGATAATGAGATGACTGATGGCTAAATGACCGTCCCCAAAAAATAAAAAATAAATCAATCTGTGGATATTTCTTGTCCATTTTCAAAGATTATCCAGTAAAAGGATTAAAGCCTAAAATGATTTTCACCCTCTGAACCCCAAATCAGCCAGAAACTGTAAAGACAAAGAACCAGCAGATTTATTAACTTTCTTGTCCTGTCACATGGACGTCCATTGGAATAATTACCTACATCTAAGCTTAAAATCATGATGTCTTGTCAAATTCACTCAATTCAACATGTCTTATTTAAAAGCCAAACCTTTGCTCCAGATTTTGTTGAAAAAAAAACCTTTACCCCCATTAATGACTCAACTGGGAACAACATTCATGTGAGAAAAACCTTGATTTTTGCAAAATTATTAAAGAAATCCGTTTTTCTTTTTTCTCTTATAACTTGTGACATTACAGCTTCTGCACAAAATGCTCAAACTAAATTTAAAAGAAGATGCTCTAATGATTGCCTTGTCTTGTTTGTTAACTTAAATGAGGACTGAAATCATATTTTTAACTTTTAGCTGCATTATATAAACACACGGTTCATGTATGATACTTCAAATACCAAACATTTCAACAGCAATATAAAAAGTGTGGTGTTTTGGTTCGAGTCTTTCCAATCTCACACTACTTCCAGCTAACAAGGTAATACTCTGCATGCTGGTTCCCAGCTGTTCTGTTGCAGAGAAGCTGTCAATGTGGTCCCTGTGTCTGGTTTAGCGAAAACGCTGGAGGTCCATTTCCTACATCTTATTAGAGTGGATTATTCAGTCCCTCAGCCATGCAGCCGTCAATCACACACCAAAGGGGGGCCTGCTCCAGTGTGCACAGGAGCACTCTGATCCGAGGGGAGCCGGATATCTCTCCACACCGACAGATCAAAGCCTGCCTGCCAACGGCCTCACACCCTCTCCCTCCACTTCTCACTCATGTGTATGTGTGTGTGTTTGTGTGCGTGCGGTGAGCTGGTGTGTGGGGGAGAGCCTCCCGTTGCCCTTGAACCATGGTGGCCCTTGAGGTCCCCCAGTCACTTGGACGGGTGCAGTTGACCCCCTCTCTCTTAACCAGAGTGCTGCCTTCTCCACTCCCCTCCTCCCCTCTCCCTCCCTCCCTAGTAGCTGTAATTACATTACATGTACCATGTCCTTTTAATTTGGCAACAAAGGGGAGGCAAGCAGGCGAGGCAAGGGACTAGAGCCCTTAGAAGTGCTTATTAAGGTGCTGTCCTTCATTGTCAGATTCAAATTGTCCATTTCACATACACCTCCCATTAAGGCACAAGGAAGCAGCCTCACGCTGGGTGTGAACAGGCCTTTTTTTTACCAAACCACCTCCACAAGTGGAACAGAGAGACTGACATGGAAGGGAAAGGGGGGAAAAAAAAAAAAATCTAAACAAGATGGTCTTCCCGATGTATGTGCTTCTTGGCTTGTGTTTGAGGTGGTTTTATGTGGTAGCGCAGTGTCTGCTAACTGTGGAAGGTGGTTTCGTACATGCTTAGATCATTAGTGGGGTGTCAGTCCCATTAGGCTTGTGGAAACCGTCACTGGCTACAATAAACAGATCTGCTGGCCGCATGCTCAGACTAGCAGGCGGCAGGCACTCTCCGCCACAGTCCCAGGACAGGACTAATTCCTGGCCCATCTACGATGTCCCCAACACACATAATGTGCGTTTACACACCCATGCAGCCTTTCAGACACACACACACAGGCCTGCATTTTCCACAGAACAACCAAACGTGCAATCAATCGACACAACTCCGTAAATGAAGGAGAAGGCAATTTGATTTTAAGCAGTGAAGGAGGCCGGACAGGAAAACTGCTTTTATCCAAACGTTGCCATTTCCCATTTCGACAAATCGAGGTATTTTCTTTCCCACTGCGGTAGCTGGAAAAATCATCCACATTCCACTCGAAATAAAACTAAATCCCCCAAAAAAAGGCTCTCAATTTACAAATTAGCAGCTGTCAAGATGTCGAGAATTATTTTCTGTTGCAGGATTTTCTATCTCATCACTAAAAACAAGCCCGTCTGCGTTTCATCTGGAGCCATCCTCATTTTACTGAAAGTAAATTCAGTTTATTACTCACAAATCAAAATATAAGCTTCACCCTTGAAATACAGAAAAATGATATTGTGATGTGTTAAACAGGCTGACATCAGAACGTGTCTTTCACCTTGCTGAATGTCCTTCATCTCCAGATGCAGGCTTGATATGAGGATGCCGACCGCCTGTGAGCGCTTCCCATCCAGCAGCTTGATGATCTAGAAAAAACAGAAAACAATTCAGATTGCTAAGATTTAAATATCACATTATAGGACGTAGGCTCCAGCCCCCCTGTGACCCTAATGAGGATAAAGTGGTGTATAGATGGGATATTATAGGACACAGAGCAAAACATACAATTTGAATAGCAGCTGATAAAATTGCAAATACAGAATATTCAGTTTTTAGATTATTGGAATGATTACCTATTATTTAGAATTTGCTTTCAGATTCAGCAACTATTAATGCCTTTACCCCAATTTACACCCTACATTCCTTTACACAGATATTTATAATCAGCTGCATTATTCAAACACTGCATATAATAAACTGAGGAGGAGACAGTTAATTAAAAAAAGTCAATTTCAGCGATGCAGGTAAAACTCAATCTCTTCCAAGACTGTGGAAGCAGACGACGGATGATGAGCGAGACAGAGCACCCGAAGCCCCGGTTAGTCAAAGCAGCCTGCGAATCATCTGGATCGACCCGAGCGGCCGAACTAATCAACACTCGTTATGATCGTCCATCACCGTGACGCAAACAAATGGGAAATGTGGAGCACACACACACACACACACACATAGCTGGGACCCACTTTGTCAAGTTACATCAATGAGGGAACAAAGTCAAACAGAAAAAGCACCTCCTCCAGTTTACCCAAGAACACATGTGAGATATAATCAAAAAATATCAAGTCGCAGTGAAAGTACAAAGGCAAAAGTGGCACCATAAAAGGACAGTCTAGAAGAGCAAGGCGAAGAGAAGCAGGGCTTTTATAACAAACTATAAATTCACAGGATTTTTATTTGTGCCTACACATGGTCACAATTACTTATGACTGAATTAGCCGTAAAGCCAGAGAAAGTTTTGGCAAGGTAAAGCCCCGCTCTAAAAGTTAATGTGTCAGGCTTCTTCATTAGGTATTATGGCGTTGTCGGCTACTGGGCTGTCCAGTGGGAGCTGGAGAGCAGAAGCCTTAGAAGTGGGTATTGCATTACAGGGCGTTAGTGGGTGCCATGCTGCTTCCAGCTCTATTACCTGGATCACTGGGGATCTCCCACTCTGGGGACTTGAGACGGCTGAGTACCAGGCTTTCCCAACACCTCTAATTAACCGGTTTGGACGGGCCACACTAAAAGCAGCCCAGGAACCATTCCCCGCTCACCGTGGCTGCAGAACTCGCCCATTAGCCTAAACAGTTAAGTTAATGAGAAAAGACAACTGATGCTGGACGGTTGCTTTCAGACACGCAAACAGCTCGGGTAGGCGGAGGGAGCCGTGGCGATGCTGATGCTGAGACAGGTAGGCATCAATAGCTAATGGCGCCCTCCTGTGGACGCCGAGAGAACTGGTTGCACTCTTATTTGAAACTGCTGTTGGATAACAAAGAAAAGAAAGAGAGAGAGAAAACGCAAGGAGCCAAAGAAAATAAACAAAGTGATGGAAGGAGACACTGGGAGTGTCAGAGCCTTGAGCCGAACCAGGTGGCTGGTTTTTTGGGCGATGTGGGCTGGGTGATGCAGATTCAGATAGTTTACACAGCCACGGCTGAGCGGCCAGCGCGCTCTGCAATGACTGTCTGTCTGACTATCTGTCTGGAATCACCCGGGCAGATGTTACAATAACAACTGGATCAAGACTTCCCATCAATAACCACCTGCGATACACTGAACAGCCCCCCCTCCCATCTCGCCCAGCAGTGTTAATCTTACGCCCACTCTCCCACGTCATATCCACGACTTCAAATATGTCTTTAATAAACGTTCGGTGATTGCTCATAAGTTATTCCCATAAACCAGTTAAAGCCGCTGTTTGTTTAAGGAGATTTACCATGTATAAACTTGATACAGTTTTGATTTACGCGTGTAGATGAAATAGCAATTTTTGTGTTTACTGATGTGCATATTTGCACAGACTCAGCAGCACTTCTGCTAAAGTGATTTCTTCATCTTCTCTCCCTCCCTCCCTCCTCATCTCTCAAAAATGCACCCTCATACCCATCCTCTGCCCCCTCCCCCAAACTCTTATAGATGCCCCGTCTTCATTGACTCCTCCAGCCGGTGGAGTGAAGCCACATGCGTGCAATTATACCCCCGGTCCAGTCGAGTCCGGTCTGCTCTGGTGGGGAGAGCTTTCTTCCATGTCATCTCCTCAGCTTTGATATGCTAATCAGCAGGAGAGAGAAGGGCTCCAGAGTAAACAAGAGCTTTGATTTTTCTATGGCACACATGATAAAGATTAACGCACTCATGTAGGCATCGGCTGCATCCCCCGAGTTGAAACTTTTTGGGAGTTGTCGGAAAAGCGGGGAAGTGGCTCATATGCATAATGTACACACACATTCCTTTCCCACCCTCTCATCTCCTCTCGCTGCACAGAGCCCTGGGCTGTGGTGTTAGCATGATCTGGCAACACTTTCTGAGCAAGTGCATAATGACTCGCGAGGACGTGCTGTCATCGCACACGTCCGCTGACGCACGCAGACACGCGCACGCACAAAAAAACAAAAAAAAAAACAATACAACACATGGCGGCGTATACACAAACACACAGATGAGAAGCACACTGTTCTTCATCAGATGCATCCAGTGTGTGCTGACGGAGACAGGAGGCAGGTAGTCTGCATGTGTGTCGACTGGTATTGGTTGTCGAACAGGGACGACTGTCTGGTCAGATTCTGCCGAGTACAACGGTCACGTCGAGGCCCGACAACTCTAAACCGAGCACACGTTTATAAAATGTCAAAGAGATGCAGGAAGAATACTTTAAAGGTCCCATATTGTGACTCTTTTCTGCAAATTTATGAACGTTTCACATGTTCCTACAGTGTGTCTTTCAATGTTTCAGCTCAAAAACACTGGTTCCTTTTACCTCGGCTGTACAATCTGTGGTTTGTCCTAAACAGGAAGGTCTTCAGGAAGAAGACTCTCTCTGCGTCTGTGATTTACAACACGGAACAAAACGGTTGACAAACACGGCAGCTGATGCAGACGGAAATGATGAGACCAGAATGTTCCTCTCTGAGTGATCACTTTACATGGAAATATTGCTAAATTCCCTGCACAGCTGTTGTTTTTAACTCTTGTGTGTGGTGAGATTGTCGGACAACATCGCGGTTATAGAATCAGCAGTTTAGCTGTGCAGAGCCTGGAAATGCCTCTGAAGTGACGGCCAGTTACCACATCGTCTGAATGGGCTGCGTTTCAGCCACTATTTCAAACTCTTCTGTTATCTGACAACAAAAACTGAAAAAACCTGTAAGTGAGAACAGCCTGATTGGGACTCTGACGATATTAAAATGCATTAAGTGTGGACACGAAATGAATGACAAGATCTAATTTGTCTTAAGGCTTCCACCATTTCTGATTCTCAGTATTACACCCCAATGAGCTCTGACCTGCAGGTATACGATCAAAGCTAATGGTGTTAGCACATTCTGCAGCTAATGCGGCTAAGGATTTTCCTATTGTTGTGGGGAGATCGCCTAAAAAAGATTTTAAAAAAGTGAACCATAGAGTCTTTAGTTCGTAAGATGCTGGAAGTGCATGAAGACTTTTGTGTTCACTCTTACAGCCAACAGCAGAACATTTGCTGTATTTTACTCATGGCTGATTTTAGAGTTAGCATTAGCACCTCCAGAAATGAAATAAACCCAGTGGAGGGAAGCAGGGGGCAGGATTATGAAAAGTTTGAGCAAGATGACTATTGTTGTTATGTAGCAGCTCAGGAAAACTCTTGTAAACCTGGGAGGCTGTCTAGTCGTGTAGGAGCTCGAGGAATGGTAGAAGTAAATGTTTATTAGTTTATAACAACCACAAAACACAATGAAATTGGAAATTTTTGGACCTTTAAAGAATCAGATAAGCAGAAAAGATGATTTTTACTGACACAGATTTATCCAACAACATACTCCAACTTAGAGAAAAGTTCAAGAGCAGCTGCCACAGATGATTAAAGAAAAACAGCCAATCGAAATGAAGGAAATAACAACGTATTCTATAAAAGTCTGTCTGTTAGAGAATTGTTAAAATAATCCTAATTATTTCCTGTATCAACCATCACTTAAAGGTGATACTGAAGGAATTAGTTTCCTAATCAGTTAGTTGTTTGGTAAAATTAATCACAACTATTTTGATAAATGTTTGCAAAGGAAATGTGAATATTTCATTTGTTACTGAACTTTTATGACATCAGATTATTAATTATAAAATAAGCAGTCAATTAATTGGTAATGAGAACAATTGTGTGGTACTATGAATGGTGGTTCAAGGTTAAGCTGGGTGTTTATTATCAGAGTAGTGATTATTTTAATTTAGTAGTTAGGAAGACGCTCATATAGGCTCCACTTTTAGGTGTCTGAGACTATCAGCATATTATTTATATGGACGCTGACACACTTTGCTGCCTTCACTCGTGTATCACAGCTCTCCAAGTTTTTATATTCAACTCACTGTCCCGTGTACTTAATGAGCTGGTTTTTATTGAGCCTAAGCAGCCAGCAGCACTGGTCCATTTTTATTTACAAAGCAATATGGAATAGATTCCCTTCTCACTTTGGTAATTCTCTATCGCTTACCAACAGCTGTTATGATTCTTGCTCATTTAAATGGCTGCTCTGCAGGGTGTCCAGGATTTGCTCTGAACTTCTCCTATTCGGTGCTCTAGTCCTGAAATAACCCTCAAAACGCGCTGCAGCTTAATGATTTTGTCTCCCTGGGTAAAGGAGCTCTGATCAAAACACCAGTAACTGAAGACTGCAATTACTTTTCCTAAGCTGGGTTTTGTTTTATGTACCTTTGGTCCCTTTATTGTTTAAACCCTCTGAACCCAAAAACCTGCCGACAAGTTTANTGTGGGTTGAGAAAAGACTTCCCACTTCTTAAACTAAATAAACTTTTTAAAAAAAATTTCTCTCGGATTAGTTGAACAGTGCATCATCACGGAGCTGCGAACGAGGCTATTTATCTTACGACAAGCTGACCTTTAAAAGATATGTGGCTCTAACAGGGCAGTGATGGAGGAAACGTGATGCAATACTGTGGATTCAACTAACCAGTGTTGTAGGAAGTAGTTAAGATGAGCTGACCTTTGGAAATCTACAGCAGTAATTACAATACAAAAACATCAGAGAGGTGGAGTTTATCTGCTTAAAAACTTTTACTTAAGCAACTTTCTGGATGCAGGACTTAATGTATTTTATTATTGTCCAAATACTTCCTCTAATGCTGCTACCCAGTGTGACAAGACAGTTTTCATTAAGACTTATCTCGCTACACGATTTTCAGGAGAAGAAACCTGAACTGTAAATTTACTCCTCGATACCAAAGCTTGGTCATGCTTTCTAAATGGTTTCTATTGTCTCATCTGGGATAATGAGATGACTGATGGCTAAATGGTTGTGGCACAGACCACCGTACCAAAAAATAAAAAAGTAAAATCAATCTGTGGATATTTCTTGTCCATTTTCAAAGATTATCCAGTAAAAGGATTAAAGCCTAAAATGATTTTCACCCTCTGAACCCCAAATCAGCCAGAAACTGTAAAGACAAAGAACCAGCAGATTTATTAACTTTCTTGTCCCATCACATGCACGTCTATTGGAATAATTAGCTAAAGCTTAAAATCATGATGTCTTGTCAAATTCACTCAATTCAACATGTCTTATTTAAAAGCCAAACCTTTGCTCCAGATTTTGTTGAAAAAAAAACCTTTACCCCCATTAATGACTCAACTGGGAACAACATTCATGTGAGAAAAACCTTGATTTTTGCAAAATTATTAAAGAAATCCGTTTTTCTTTTTTCTCTTATAACTTGTGACATTACAGCTTCTGCACAAAATGCTCAAACTAAATTTAAAAGAAGATGCTCTAATGATTGCCTTGTCTTGTTTGTTAACTTAAATGAGGACTGAAATCATATTTTTAACTTTTAGCTGCATTATATTAACACACAGTTCATGTATGATACTTCAAATACCAAACATTTCAACAGCAATATAAAAAGTGTGGTGTTTTGGTTCGAGTCTTTCCAATCTCACACTACTTCCAGCTAACAAGGTAATACTCTGCATGCTGGTTCCCAGCTGTTCTGTTGCAGAGAAGCTGTCAATGTGGTCCCTGTGTCTGGTTTAGCGAAAACGCTGGAGGTCCATTTCCTACATCTTATTAGAGTGGATTATTCAGTCCCTCAGCCATGCAGCCGTCAATCACACACCAAAGGGGGGCCTGCTCCAGTGTGCACAGGAGCACTCTGATCCGAGGGGAGCCGGATATCTCTCCACACCGACAGATCAAAGCCTGCCTGCCAACGGCCTCACACCCTCTCCCTCCACTTCTCACTCATGTGTATGTGTGTGTGTTTGTGTGCGTGCGGTGAGCTGGTGTGTGGGGGAGAGCCTCCCGTTGCCCTTGAACCATGGTGGCCCTTGAGGTCCCCCAGTCACTTGGACGGGGTGCAGTTGACCCCCTCTCTCTTAACCAGAGTGCTGCCTTCTCCACTCCCCTCCTCCCCTCTCCCTCCCTCCCTCGTAGCTGTAATTACATTACATGTACCATGTCCTTTTAATTTGGCAACAAAGGGGAGGCAAGCAGGCGAGGCAAGGGACTAGAGCCCTTAGAAGTGCTTATTAAGGTGCTGTCCTTCATTGTCAGATTCAAATTGTCCATTTCACATACACCTCCCATTAAGGCACAAGGAAGCAGCCTCACGCTGGGTGTGAACAGGCCTTTTTTTTACCAAACCACCTCCACAAGTGGAACAGAGAGACTGACATGGAAGGGAAAGGGGGGAAAAAAAAAAAAATCTAAACAAGATGGTCTTCCCGATGTATGTGCTTCTTGGCTTGTGTTTGAGGTGGTTTTATGTGGTAGCGCAGTGTCTGCTAACTGTGGAAGGTGGTTTCGTACATGCTTAGATCATTAGTGGGGTGTCAGTCCCATTAGGCTTGTGGAAACCGTCACTGGCTACAATAAACAGATCTGCTGGCCGCATGCTCAGACTAGCAGGCGGCAGGCACTCTCCGCCACAGTCCCAGGACAGGACTAATTCCTGGCCCATCTACGATGTCCCCAACACACATAATGTGCGTTTACACACCCATGCAGCCTTTCAGACACACACACACAGGCCTGCATTTTCCACAGAACAACTAAGCGTGCAATCAATCTACGCAACTCCGTAAATGAAGGAGAAGGGAATTTGATTTTAAGCAGTGTAGGAGGCCTGACAGGAAAACTGCTTTTATCCAAACGTTGCCATTTCCCATTTCGACAAATCGAGGTATTTTCTTTCCCACTGCGGTAGCTGGAAAAATCATCCACATTCCACTCGAAATAAAACTAAATCCCCCAAAAAAAGGCTCTCAATTTACAAATTAGCAGCTGTCAAGATGTCGAGAATTATTTTCTGTTGCAGGATTTTCTATCTCATCACTAAAAACAAGCCCGTCTGCGTTTCATCTGGAGCCATCCTCATTTTACTGAAAGTAAATTCAGTTTATTACTCACAAATCAAAATATAAGCTTCACCCTTGAAATACAGAAAAATGATATTGTGATGTGTTAAACAGGCTGACATCAGAACGTGTCTTTCACCTTGCTGAATGTCCTTCATCTCCAGATGCAGGCTTGATATGAGGATGCCGACCGCCTGTGAGCGCTTCCCATCCAGCAGCTTGATGATCTAGAAAAAACAGAAAACAATTCAGATTGCTAAGATTTAAATATCACATTATAGGACGTAGGCTCCAGCCCCCCTGTGACCCTAATGAGGATAAAGTGGTGTATAGATGGGATATTATAGGACACAGAGCAAAACATACAATTTGAATAGCAGCTGATAAAATTGCAAATACAGAATATTCAATTTTTAGATTATTGGAATGATTACCTATTATTTAGAATTTGGTTTCAGATTCAGCAACTATTAATGTCTTTACCCCAATTTACACCCTACATTCCTTTACACAGATATCTATAATCAGCTGTGTTATTCAAACACTGCATATAACAAACTGAGGAAGAGACAGTTAATAAAAAAGTCAATTTCAGCGATGATCTTGCAGGTAAAGCTCAATCTCCTCCAAGATTGTGGAAGCAGACGACGGATGATGAGCGAGACAGAGCGCCCGAAGCCCCAGTTAGTCAAAGCAGCCTGCGAATCATCTGGATCGACCCGAGCGGCCGAACTAATCAACACTCGTTATGATCGTCCATCACCGTGACGCAAACAAATGGGAAATGTGGAGCACACACACACGTACACACACATAGCTGGGACCCACTTTGTCAAGTTACATCAATGAGGGAACAAAGTCAAACAGAAAAAGCACCTCCTCCAGTTTACCCAAGAACACATGTGAGATATAATCAAAAAATATCAAGTCGCAGTGAAAGTACAAAGGCAAAAGTGGCACCATAAAAGGACAGTCTAGAAGAGCAAGGCGAAGAGAAGCAGGGCTTTTATAACAAACTATAAATTCACAGGATTTTTATTTGTGCCTACACATGGTCACAATTACTTATGACTGAATTAGCCGTAAAGCCAGAGAAAGTTTTGGCAAGGTAAAGCCCCGCTCTAAAAGTTAATGTGTCAGGCTTCTTCATTAGGTATTATGGCGTTGTCGGCTACTGGGCTGTCCAGTGGGAGCTGGAGAGCAGAAGCCTTAGAAGTGGGTATTGCATTACAGGGCGTTAGTGGGTGCCATGCTGCTTCCAGCTCTATTACCTGGATCACTGGGGATCTCCCACTCTGGGGACTTGAGACGGCTGAGTACCAGGCTTTCCCAACACCTCTAATTAACCGGTTTGGACGGGCCACACTAAAAGCAGCCCAGGAACCATTCCCCGCTCACCGTGGCTGCAGAACTCGCCCATTAGCCTAAACAGTTAAGTTAATGAGAAAAGACAACTGATGCTGGACGGTTGCTTTCAGACACGCAAACAGCTCGGGTAGGCGGAGGGAGCCGTGGCGATGCTGATGCTGAGACAGGTAGGCATCAATAGCTAATGGCGCCCTCCTGTGGACGCCGAGAGAACTGGTTGCACTCTTATTTGAAACTGCTGTTGGATAACAAAGAAAAGAAAGAGAGAGAGAAAACGCAAGGAGCCAAAGAAAATAAACAAAGTGATGGAAGGAGACACTGGGAGTGTCAGAGCCTTGAGCCGAACCAGGTGGCTGGTTTTTTGGGCGATGTGGGCTGGGTGATGCAGATTCAGATAGTTTACACAGCCACGGCTGAGCGGCCAGCGCGCTCTGCAATGACTGTCTGTCTGACTATCTGTCTGGAATCACCCGGGCAGATGTTACAATAACAACTGGATCAAGACTTCCCATCAATAACCACCTGCGATACACTGAACAGCCCCCCCTCCCATCTCGCCCAGCAGTGTTAATCTTACGCCCACTCTCCCACGTCATATCCACGACTTCAAATATGTCTTTAATAAACGTTCGGTGATTGCTCATAAGTTATTCCCATAAACCAGTTAAAGCCGCTGTTTGTTTAAGGAGATTTACCATGTATAAACTTGATACAGTTTTGATTTACGCGTGGAGATGAAATAGCAATTTTTGTGTTTACTGATGTGCATATTTGCACAGACTCAGCAGCACTTCTGCTAAAGTGATTTCTTCATCTTCTCTCCCTTCCTCCCTCCTCATCTCTCAAAAATGCACCCACATACCCATCCTCTGCCCCCTCCCCCCCTTCCCCAAACTCTTATAGATGCCCCGTCTTCATTGACTCCTCTAGCCGGTGGAGTGAAGCCACATGCGTGCAATTATACCCCCGGTCCAGTCGAGTCCGGTCTGCTCTGGTGGGGAGAGCTTTCTTCCATGTCATCTCCTCAGCTTTGATATGCTAATCAGCAGGAGAGAGAAGGGCTCCAGAGTAAACAAGAGCTTTGATTTTTCTATGGCACACATGATAAAGATTAACGCACTCATGTAGGCATCGGCTGCATCCCCCGAGTTGAAACTTTTTGGGAGTTGTCGGAAAAGCGGGGAAGTGGCTCATATGCATAATGTACACACACATTCCTTTCCCACCCTCTCATCTCCTCTCGCTGCACAGAGCCCTGGGCTGTGGTGTTAGCATGATCTGGCAACACTTTCTGAGCAAGTGCATAATGACTCGCGAGGACGTGCTGTCATCGCACACGTCCGCTGACGCACGCAGACACGCGCACGCACAAAAAAACAAAAAAAAAAACAATACAACACATGGCGGCGTATACACAAACACACAGATGAGAAGCACACTGTTCTTCATCAGATGCATCCAGTGTGTGCTGACGGAGACAGGAGGCAGGTAGTCTGCATGTGTGTCGACTGGTATTGGTTGTCGAACAGGGACGACTGTCTGGTCAGATTCTGCCGAGTACAACGGTCACGTCGAGGCCCGACAACTCTAAACCGAGCACACGTTTATAAAATGTCAAAGAGATGCAGGAAGAATACTTTAAAGGTCCCATATTGTGACTCTTTTCTGCAAATTTATGAACGTTTCACATGTTCCTACAGTGTGTCTTTCAATGTTTCAGCTCAAAAACACTGGTTCCTTTTACCTCGGCTGTACAATCTGTGGTTTGTCCTAAACAGGAAGGTCTTCAGGAAGAAGACTCTCTCTGCGTCTGTGATTTACAACACGGAACAAAACGGTTGACAAACACGGCAGCTGATGCAGACGGAAATGATGAGACCAGAATGTTCCTCTCTGAGTGATCACTTTACATGGAAATATTGCTAAATTCCCTGCACAGCTGTTGTTTTTAACTCATCTTGTGTGTGGTGAGACAACATCGCGGTTATAGAATCAGCAGTTTAGCTGTGCAGAGCCTGAAAATGCCTCTGAAGTGACGGCCAGTTACCACGTCGTCTTAATGGGCTGCGTTTCAGTCACTGTTTGAAACTCTTCTGTTATCTGACAACTAAAACTGAAAAAACCTGTGAGTGAGAACAGCCTGATTGGGACTCTGACGATATTAAGATGCATTAAGTGTGGACACGAAATGAATGACAAGATCAAATTTGTCTTAAGGCTTCCACCATTTCTGATTCTCAGTATTACACCCCGATGAGCTCTGACCTGCGGTTATACGATCAAAGCTAATGGTGTTAGCACGTTGTGCAGCTAATGCGGCTGAGGATTTTCCTATTGTTGTGGGGAGATTGCCTTGAAAAGATAAAAAAGTGAACCACAGAGTCTTTAGTTCCAAAGATGCTGGAAGTGCATGAAGACTTTTGTGTTCACTCTTACAGCCAACAGCAGAACATTTGCTGTATTTTACTCATGGCTGATTTTAGAGTTAGCATTAGCACCTCCAGAAATGAAATAAACCCAGTGGAGGGAAGCAGGGGGCAGGATTATGAAAAGTTTGAGCAAGATGATTGTTATGTAGCAGCTCAGCAAAACTCTTGTAAACCTGGGAGGCTGTCTAGTCGTGTAGGAGCTCGAGGAATGGTAGAAGTAAATGTTTATTAGTTTATAACAACCACAAAACACAATGAAATTGGAAATCTTGGACCTTTAAAGAATCAGATAAGCAGAAAAGATGATTTTTACTGACACAGATTTATCCAACAACATACTCCAACTTAGAGAAAAGTTCAAGAGCAGCTGCCACAGATGATTAAAGAAAAACAGCCAATCGAAATGAAGGAAATAACAACGTATTCTATAAAAGTCTGTCTGTTAGAGAATTGTTAAAATAATCCTAATTATTTCCTGTATCAACCATCACTTAAAGGTGATACTGAAGGAATTAGTTTCCTAATCAGTTAGTTGTTTGGTAAAATTAATCACAACTATTTTGATAAATGTTTGCAAAGGAAATGTGAATATTTCATTTGTTACTGAACTTTTATGACATCAGATTATTAATTATAAAATAAGCAGTCAATTAATTGGTAATGAGAACAATTGTGTGGTACTATGAATGGTGGTTCAAGGTTAAGCTGGGTGTTTATTATCAGAGTAGTGATTATTTTAATTTAGTAGTTAGGAAGACGCTCATATAGGCTCCACTTTTAGGTGTCTGAGACTATCAGCATATTATTTATATGGACGCTGACACACTTTGCTGCCTTCACTCGTGTATCACAGCTCTCTAAGTTTTTATATTCAACTCACTGTCCCGTGTACTTAATGAGCTGGTTTTTATTGAGCCTAAGTAGCCAGCAGCACTGGTCCGTTTTTATTTACAAAGCAATATGGAATAGATTCCCTTCTCACTTTGGTAATTTTCTATCGCTTACCAACAGCTGTTATGATTCTTGCTCATTTAAATGGCTGCTCTGCAGGGTGTCCAGGATTTGCTCTGAACTTCTCCTATTCGGTGCTCTAGTCCTGAAATAACCCTCAAAACGCGCTGCAGCTTAATGATTTTGTCTCCCTGGGTAAAGGAGCTCTGATCAAAACACCAGTAACTGAAGACTGCAATTACTTTTCCTAAGCTGGGTTTTGTTTTATGTACCTTTGGTCCCTTTATTGTTTAAACCCTCTGAACCCAAAAACCTGCCGACAAGTTTAGAAGGCATGCTATTTTTTTTTAAAGCTTAAATTACATCATTTATGGGATCCAGAAACTGTGAAAACAGAAACAATCGACAGATTGTCAACTTTCCAGCAGTCCTGTCACTATTCATCTGTAGCAGGTATTCCTGTCAGGAAAGTTAAACAAATCTAAGCTCAACATCATCATATTTGATCAAAATCACTCTTATTCTACATGTAGCGTTTAAAAATTCTCGTAAAAAAAAGAAATCCCCCACAATAAATGGGTTTAATTAACCACATTCTGAACATAAACAAATAAATAAAATTCTCTGCTCCTCGGTGCGACCATGAAGTCATTAGTGATTCAGCTGCAACCAACAGTCATGGAGCAAACATTCAAAGGTTTTTGTCTGTACAACGAGCAGATGGAGGACAAGTATGGAAACAGATTCAAATGTCATGTGGTAGAATATCTATAATATGTAGGATATAACTGTGGGTACTTGAAGAACTGGTGTACATATTGATTCAAGTTTTACAACTTTCATTTTCTTCTTTCTTTGAAAAAATAAAAATAAAAAAAATATTTGGGGCAATAAACTGTGTTCCACTGCACAGACACATTCTGAGGTCCTTCTACGAGCCATGGTTGTGCTGTTTTCATAAAGGTATGGGGTTATATTTTGCAGCCCACAGTGAGAAAAAAACTAATCCTAGAAACTGCTCGGAGTTCAGAGCCTTAATATACTGACTTTTTGTACCACGTCTGTTGTTATGATGCTTGATTTGATCATTTTCAGCTTTAAAGATGTGAGCTTTCTGGACCAGGTCTAACTTGAAAAAGAGATTTTAATGTTAAGGGACCTCCTGGTTAAATAAAGTGGGAAAACAAACTAATAAAAGAAACTTAAATAAATGTAATACGATATCTAACAAAAAGAAAAGCTGTTTGGTGCAGGTGAAAAAGCTTCTGACTTGAATAATAAGGACAACATGAGAGAAAGATATTGAAGACAAATTACGACCTGCCTTATATTTTGCACCACCGAGAAAAAGAAGAAAGTAGTTTCACATCTTATTCTAAGAACGCCTAAAAAAACAGCAGCTGCTCTTCTGTGAATTATCATCTGATACCATGTTGTTCATAACCAATGCTGCACTCCCATTCCAACAATACTGCCTCCAACATCTAACAGGCTACTCTAAACTACCTTCAGCCTCCCACAGCACTAACGATAAACAAAATTTATTCTGAAGCACTTTTGCCCTCCAGTGAAGTCCAACATTTTACTTTCTGCAAATTGGTCGTTGAGTGGCCTCCCCTTTCCTCCTCTTTTTCCACCATTTCATTTGTCTTTATTCACTCTCTCTTCCCCATAAAGTGCCCCCTCTTTGATCCATTTGCCCTCTACTCAGTAGCAGCTAGTCTTCAATCCCGCTCTTATCCATTCCTCCCCGTTTCTCTTTGTTCTTCGCCTTCCCTTCCTTTCTTTTCCCACCCGTTAACCAGCTGAACTTCTTGGAAGCGATCGTCAGCTGGCGATTCAGATGATTACTCTCTCAAATGATTTCTCTCCCCTTCACGGAGAGTATAAACTCTCAGGAATAAAAAATGATTACGTAAACAACTTTCTATTATTTTGATGACCTCTTCAGCGGGACTTGCAGGCAGACTGGAAACAACCATTGCTCTTCGATCCTGAATCTGAACGCTCTCCCCGGCTCTAAACGCAGACCTTTATGCTAAATATAAAACTACAGCATGATCACAGCACAGGGAACAAAATGTCCAAACATAGATAACAACCAAAGCCAGCGTGCCGTGAAGATCCTTTCTTTTGAATTCTGCAAACACACTAAATGTGGAGTTTTTGTGATTGATATGAAAACAGTGTTTCCATAAGTGGGGTCAGAACTCCACATCCTCCACGCTGATGTAAGCCCAGACAGGAGACAGTTGGCGAGATCTGTGTCTGGATGTGGCTGTCTGAGTTGGATCAAATGTTGGACTAGTTTTGAGTGACCCAACGGAGAGATCGAGGGATGGAGATCAGGCACACACACACATGAGCACACATCGCAGGCCCTGTGGAGCAGAGTGGAGCCTCCGCAGATTGATCAGAACGGGGGATGTGTATGGATTTAGCGGGGAAAGTCTGGGGCAGTGGCCGATTTTTAACTGCTTGGACGCCACAGCGAGCACCGCGAGGCAGCCAGGATGCTGACACAGCGCTGGCTGCAGGAGAAGTGCCGAGTTGCAGCATTCGACCGGACATCGGCGAGAGGTGGGAATGGTAGATCAATCTGGCAGAGGGAGCATCTTTTGCTTTCAAAACTTGAAGCTTGTGCAAATCGTAAAAAACAAAAAAACCTTTATTAATCCTGCACAGCTACACTAGGGTAGCTTACCCAGAGGGAGTTTAAAAAGAACAAAATAAAATAAAACACACACACGAGGGAGTGAACCTGATAGCCTGTGTTGGCCCAGAGCGCGACCTGGCAGGCAACAGTCTGGAGGAGGACTTGACGAAACTCACAATCCATTTCTTTGCGGGTTCACCTTTTGCCGTTTCTTTGGGGAATTTATGACCGAAGATGACGGCAGACGAGAAGCCTCGTTTAAACAAAGCGAGATAAGAAAGCGTGGCCTCAGATGGCGAAATGTGCAAGCACAGCAACAGAAACTGCAACAATAGAGAAAATAGACTACAACGGGGCGAGTGTTGCAAGTGGATTTACCTTCTTAGGTTTGGCTTTCTTCTCATAGGTGTCCGACAGCGGCTTCTTCTTGGGCTGTAGCGTGGCTTTAGAGAAAAACTCCTCAAACTCGTTGGTGTTCACGATGTTTGGCTCCTCCAGAGAACCCCATAGTGTGTTGTTGCTAAGAAATAAACAAAGAAAGAATATGCACTTTTTAAAACTTTGACACGAGGGCGTCGGGTGCAAAACAACAGTGGTAGTAATTGTAAAGAGCAGACTTGTAACACTGAGGCCAAACAACTGGAAGGTTCTATTTGAGGAAGCTTGTTTGATGTTAATTCGACCTGTTTTCCATTTTGCTGTCAGACAAAAACTTGGCACTACAGCTGCAATCCCGACTTTAAAAAAAAAAAAAAAAGCACTGTTTATGAGTTAGGTGATAAAAAAAACAAAAGTTTGTTTCTGTAATAAAGGACCATTTCCAGAAAGGACTAAAATAAGGGAGGCTGTGTTGCAGAAGTTGCTGAGTAACGCGGAAAAAACAAACAGAGGCAGAGGCAAGAAGAAGAGGCGTTTAAAGTCGAGAGGATGTTCGGCACTTTGCTGTTTCAAACACGTCCACTTTCAGCTTTGACTCGGCCCGTCCGTTTGTGCGTTCGCTGCCCAGGTCTGTTAATCAAACGGACATTAACGGCACAATCATCGGGCTTAACACCAAATAAACTGTTCCAAACAAACGGACTTTAGAATGATGGTGCTCATGATTTCAAATTATCTCTTCACACATCGCAGCCCCTCTCATCTCATCTATGACGTCATGAGACTGGCAGGTCCTTCCTCACAAGTCAAGGCGAGAGAGAACCAGGACGCGAGTGCTGGGAGGCTTATCGTGGCTTGAATACCAGAACAATAAACTGCACAGTGCCACAGTGACTCAATGAGGGTCAAATAAGTGCAGTTGTTTCTGCGAGCAGCGTAGCGGTGAGAGTTCTTATCTGGGTCAGCCATGAGGTTTTCTGCTGAAGACATAATGATACTGTCTGGGACAAAAAAAAAGAAAATCCTCCTTTCATTTTGTTCTTTCTCAAGTCCAATGAACATCCTACGAGTCCGAACCGAACGGAGCAGGAAACTATCCTGGAAAAGAAAATTGCATCCAAACCCCCTGAAAAGTTTTCCATGCAAGACAACTGAGCAGATTATGACTATAATTGAATTCAAATCCACATTTAAAAATCCTCCAGTTTTTTTGTGTTTGGGCTCAGACACTGGGCATCATTTCAGACCTTATAACTCAGACCCTCACACCGTTAACAGAGATCACACACCTGATCCAGCTATAGTTAAACATCTGACCCATTTAATGCTCCTTTACTCTGCCTTTTACAGTTGAATTTATAGCTGACATGAAACTGCTATAGAGTAGTCAGCGAGTACCTCCAGCACTGGCCAGGACCAGCGAGGGAACCACAACTCAGCTTCCCCCGTGCACTAATCCAGCCATGGAAATACAAGGCCATAAAGCTGGAGAGCTGGCACTCGGAGGCAACAGCCACAGCCGCTGTAAATGGTCTGGATAATCCACTTAGTATTACAGTGTATCTCAATACTTCCTCGCCTTTAGACGACGGTGTGCGGTGCAGTGACCATATCTCTGATATCGCCCTGGATAGGAGTGCTCAGGCCTGAAATAAGACCCCATTAGTCCAGGGGCAATGAGGCCTACGGTTTCATCCACTCTGGGATAATAGTGGCACTTTCAACTTCGACTACTGGGTAAATGTACCCGAGCACTTGTGCAGCAGCCCTCAGAACAACAGGGTTAGATCACCAACAGAGGTGAAACCAAATGCAATAAAGCATTCAGCATCAAATCAAATGAAAACAAATCCCATCGTGTGCATTGTGAAGAATTTTAACATGATGTAACCATAAGTAGGCTCTCCACAACTACAACTTTTGTAGCTTTGGCCACTGTTTTTATGCCTCTGAGTCTGTGAGAGCCTTGAAGGGAATTAATTCAAACTGGGACCAAACTTGGACTT